>NW_027307655.1:302500-442344 GCF_964275005.1 Diadema setosum | reverse complement strand
GCCGGTGCCGTCAACTACACTTTCGAAGTTACTGAAGAATCTATAGGTAAAATGTACCCGCACCTAGTCATACATCACAGCGAAGAAGTAATCAGTATGTATCGCTATATTATGTTAGACCGACGTTACGTTGTACAGCCTTTGCAGGAAGTGACATAGATATGAGGAGTTTGTTCGCAAAAACCGATAAGTCTTTGCCAAATGGAGATATTTGCGATTTAAGGTTAAAAAAAAAATAAAGAGAATCATAAGGAAATTTTTGCTTCTTTTGACCATAACTTCAAAAATGTACATTTATATGTAGTGACCAATATATTATTAAAACGTATTATGTTGTACTTTATGACAGAGACCGTACTTCAAAATCTTCAAAAATGGACTTATCGGTTTTTGCGAACAAACGCAAAATGAATATAATTCCGTAAACAATATAAATAGATTATTGCCCGCTTATCTTTCGTAAAGGGCTCTACTCTACCCTAGGGAGAGTTGCCTGGTATCATTATTTCACTTTTTGTGATGTGATATGAAATATACTGATTATAGTACACTATGATTTTACGAGATGCCATTTACGTCTCTTCTGTGTCGACGACTGTGTCAAAATCATATCCCACATGCGAGCATGAGGCCTCCTCATATGTCCCTGCTATTATACCGTATATACCATTGTGTCTATTGTCTCCTTCTTTTATTTCCGCTATTCTGCATTCTTACCGGTATAATTACATACATAATTTTTTGCAATATGTTCAATTCGGTTTGCATTTATTCATTACTCTTATATCACGGATGCCAGTTTGCTTTTTTTTTTTAATATATATATGTTTGCAGTTTCATTAATTCATTATTAGTTCTCTTATGTATTTTCTGAGGGTCCCTTATCGTACAAGCTTTGCTTTTTAATGGAACCCTCCATTTCCATTCCAATCCTTATTTAATTTGTGCCATGCATATGAATGTATTAAAAAGTGCTATTACGTTTTCTTTATTTTTGTTACCCATTATGATATGTATTTTTTAATTTACTTATTTTACAATTATTACAAATATGCTCTTCTTACTCTCTAAAAAAAAAAAAATCGAGTGAAAATATTCACTCCTAAAAGAGTGAATACAAAAAAGAGTGAATTCAGAGTGAAATTGGAGTGAATTTTGAGTGAAAAGAGTGACCTCAGGGATCATTCCAAAATCTTCGAGTGATCCCTGAGGTCACTCCAAAATGAGTGAAAATGTTCATTTTCACTCAAAATTCACCCCAATTTCACTCTGAATTCATTCTTTTTTGTATTCACTCTTTTAAGAGTGAATATTTTCACTCAATTTTTTTAGAGAGGTATATTGCATACATTTTTCTCTGTTTGACGGGGATGAAAATTACTGTGAACTTTAAACTTTGAACTTGAACTTTTCAGGAAGATTCGCTTCGTTTTCTCTTAAGATTTTTTTGTTGTTGACATCTTTCTAATTTTATGTTGTAAATTTTACTTGAAATGAATGTACCAAGTTCCCTTACACACTCTTGAAGATTTTTTTTTTTTTTTTAATCACCAAAGGTAAACAGGACATTTGATTTTATTCAAACATCACACATAATGAAATTAGAACTTTAGTGTTTCAGGAGGATGCATACACGATAGCGCAAAGTAATACAAAAATAGAACGCACACTCACACAAAATGATCTACACTGAAGATACATCCTTTTATTCTTTCTTTGAAGGTCGTTCAAGTGAGCTACATATAACTTGGTCCAACACCTCTCAACTTTCCGAGGCACGCAAATCTCCAAAATCGCTATCTGTCACCTGTTCATCGCTGGTAAATCCACCTCCGAATGTCGTATGGACCAAAGTCGGAAAATCGCAGGATCACCTGCTCATTGGCAAAGGAACGTCCGTACTCTTTTTCCATTCGGTCAGCCGCACGATTTCAGGAGAATATGCATGCGAGTCAGACAGCAAATTCACAGCTGAAAAACGGAAGACTGTTAGTGTCCATGTGTACTGTGAGTTTAGAGATTTTTACATTCATTTTACGTTTTGTGAAAATTTTGTACCTATTCACCAGTACGGCACTGACAGTCTTTGGGGAATGACTTTGGTGGTCAAGACATATCAATTGAATTTATAAATTTTCCTTTGATTTCTATTTCGCAGAGAATCAACACCCACATTCTTTCTACAATGAAATATACATATTTATGATTGTGATTGCTTTCTTTTTTTTTTCTATCGTGTGGATCCACCTACAACCGTGCGGAATGAAACTTAATAATGACAACGTTCTCTGCTATTTAGTTCATAGGGATGTTGTAGTATAGGTCTTAATAAAAATATCTACCTTGTAGCGAAGAAGTGTGGGTCATAACGATTCCAGAATAATGACGATTAATCAACCCTATTGTCTATCATGAAGATGGAATCCATTCTGATGACTTTTGCCTAAATGTTTATAGTCACTTTATCTTAGTTGGCTGCACTCCTAAAAGCCCCCTCACACCTGAGCGAATGTAGGGGGACGAAGGGGGACGACTGGGAAAAACGCACGAAATGCGCGCGAATTCAACGATTTCGAATAAAATTGCCTTCAAATCATCCGATTATACACTGAAGTCAAATATGATTGACGAACGGTAAGCGAAGGATAAATATGACATGCGAAGCATAGCGATTTTCGGTTCGCTTCTTTGAGTAAATCGCGGCCAAAGGCGAGCGAAGGGTTGATATGACCCGATAACACGAACGAACAATGAGCAATGGTTTGATACGGCGTGCGATTGGAAACGAAGACAAAAGAATATAGATCAGGCGTTCTCGTACGTGTGTGTGCGCTCCTCGGGGAGTATAAAAGCTACCAGGTCAGTCCAGATTTTAGTGCGGCCAGAGAAATCATCTACGCAACATTTACATTTAAAGGACGTCAAAGATAAACAGTAAAATCAGCCGGAAGATTCCAGTATTTTTGGCACTGTAAACATTAATGGGTTTTTTTTTTTCGCAAAAATTGTGCGAGTACGTGGAAGGTGATAGTCATCACGATGACGAGTTGGGTAGATATGAAAAGAGTTATTTCTTATGAACATAAGTGCAAAAATGTCAGAATGCTCATCAATTGAAAATTTATACATAAAAATACCAACATTATAATGAAACAAGTTTTTACATACAGTAGTTTGTATTTTTTTTGCAAGAGATTTAAAAAGTACAGTTATGAATATTGTATGATAATCAGTGGCACATAAATCTGTAGCGCTGGATGCATCTGGAAGGGATATAGGTTAAGGCGGTCCGCGGATTACAGTTATTTAGTTAACTTGCCCAACGCCTGGCAGCCCTGTCAGGTGCATTCAGTGTTACGGTATTTTTGTGTTATTGTATTGATTGATTGTTTTGAGCTTTGTAATTGATTATGTATTGCATGTTTTCTGCCAAATAAGATAATAATAATAATAATAATAATAATAATAATAATAATAATAATAACAAAATCAATCAATCAGCTTCACATTTTTGCTTCTACACAAAAGATCATTTGTGTGACATAAATATCCAATATTGTTAATTATTCTTAAAACACGTTTTTTAAGAAGAAAAAGGGTATCAAGCAAAAACTGAAATGAATTGCCCCAATTGCTATCATTTTAGCAAAAAAAAAAAAATAAATATTGAAACAGTAACAATGGAGATGAGGTGATAACAAATCTGACGTACCCCTAAATTGACTCGACCTACCCCCTTTCCCCTATTGTATCATACCTACCACCAACATCGCACCAGATAAATTTGTAGTCACTGTCCACTGTATCCAACAGGATTATTCTAAAAAGCCCTTGTAGTTGCAGCATAGCGAGCCGGACAGAGGAGACTTTCTGATGGCCACATGCTTGCCATCAATAGCTGCCACACAGTGGGGAAAATTCCACCGCTTGTAGAATCCACCTCCAGCAAGTTGTTTCCACCCATCAGGGGTTGAAGGGGCTGTCATGACTTCATCTGCATATTCGTCACATATGGCCTGACACACTCCCTGGCCACTATATAGGGTGTTTTCAGGCACCCTCCACCCATACTGCATGTCAGAGTACTTGGTGCCAGACACAAGATGACGGGGAGTAGCTGCCAACTTGAGACTTTCGTCCAGCGGCTCCCTGTACCAGGTGTACTGCCTCCTGATTATTCCTCTGACCCTCTCCAGGATTTCATCGTAGAGTTCAGGGGGCATGCAAAGAAATTTCTTGAAAGTCGAAGGCTCAACCAACAGCTGGTCGTAGATTCCAAAAGCCCTTCTTCTGGCAGGGTTCAGCCGCGTCCTTCTCCAGATACGTCGTCTGAAGCCTCGTCTCCATCTGAAGCGGCCTCTGATGAACTGGTGTAGGTTCAGCTGCTGATGTATAATATCATTCTGAGCCATTGCCAGTAAATACTGGACTCTGAGGCGGGCTGCATCTTCCATTTTTCTGAAGATACTTTGAAACTTTCAGGTGGAATGTTTATAAAAATATATGAGTTGCGTGGTGAGTGGCTGGTCACATGGAGCAGCTCAGCGTTCGCCAATTTTTTCATCAGGTCATTCGCTCGTATTCGTATCACTTTGCAATCCATAGTTTGTCATAGTATATCTTAGACTTGCCTTCGTGTATGCATCGCCTTTCAAATTTAGTAAAAGTCAATCTTAGTTTCCCTTCGCATAGAAGATGGCAAGCGAAAATACGTTTGTCATAGTATCTTCGTTTCTATGCGCAAGTCATATTTGGTCATCGTGTTGCTTCGTTTAGAGTTCGTTCGAGATCGGTCCACCTTGACAAAAGCGCGATGAGGGACTATGCGTGACAATAGCACACGAACGATAAACGAACGATTGCCGCAGACTAAATAAGAGATGCGAATGACAGACGATTTTTCAATTCGTCGGGAAATTTTAAACATGTTCAAAAATCCCGTGCGAATTTGAATAATCGCAGCTGTTAGTTCAGAAGGTGTACGAACCCAAACACGAAGGGTAAATATGACTTACTATCAATTACCATTGAAAACGATTTTTCCAAAAATGCCTTTCGCCAGCCATCGCAAGTCATATTTCAGGCAATTCGCTCAGGTGTGAGGGGGCCTTTAAGCACAATGATTGATTGATTGAATTTCACGGAGATAAGCACTCATCTTTGAAACTAAGTCTTCCCTGTGTTCAAACACAATCACGGTCAGTATGTTGCATTGATATTTTACATTCGTCTCGTGCTGCACCATAGACCCTCCAGCTATAGTCAAAAACGTGACTAGAATTTGGGTGAACGAAGGTGATGTAGTGACTACGACCAGTGTTATCTGCCTCATTAACTCCCATCCCGCACCGTATCACATCGGATGGTCGGCCAGCTCTCGTCTGTTAGCTGGTATCCAGACGGACCTGGTGGTCTCGGACAGTGCGTTTTTCACCCTGATGGAAAGCAGATACCAGTTTGTTGGTATTGTCAGGAGATGGATGTTTGACAATTACACCTGTTCGGCTGAAAACTCCGAAGGATCGGACAATCACACCATCGAGCTGGTGGGCTTCAGTAAGTGAAAGTTAAAATTTTGTGTGACAGTTTTCACCAAGTCACTCTGAGACACTGAGCATTTTTCCTTTTCTGAAAAAAAAAATCCTCTCTAGTTCTTTTTGTTCTGAATCACAAAAAAAGCCAGTAAAATAATAACCACAAAAAAAAAAACGAAACAAATACGATTATGTTAAAAGAAATAAAAACAAATGTTCCTGTGGAAGAGAGAAAGAGATAGGGAAAGAGAGAGGAAAATAGAGAGAGAGAGAGGGAGAGAGAGTTAACGAGAGGGCGATAAAGAATATTTCCAAATCTCCAAAACTGTGAAATAAACAAAACAAAACACTAAAGGAAACAAGTAACAATGGGAAATGCCCACACACTGCAAAATGATATGGACTGTATCAACACTAGTTGTATCATTCTTGAAGAGTTTGGAGCTTTGACGCTATATCATTTTGGATTCCATTCAAACTTATAGAAATCACGAAATGACAACAAAAATCGGGCAAAATAGAAAATAAGATGCAGATTACAGTTTAATTCTACATTTATCCCTATAACACATATTCAAAGATGTGAATTGTCAATTACCGTCCGCAGCATTTCCAGATCCACCTGCAACCATTGACATCACTAATCGCACAGCCTCGTCTCTTTCGTTGTCATGGCAATCGAGACCCGACGAACAACACCTCCCACTGACATTCTCAATCCTGTGCTGTCGTCAAGGAGACGAAAAGACATGTGTTACAGTGACTGGCGTTACCGAGAGTAGTCACGTCATCACAGGCCTACGAGCTGCAACGACATATCGGATCTCAGTTTCTGCACACAACAGTCTAGGCAGTAGTTCTCACAACCCGTGGGTTAATGGCACGACGACTGAAAACGGTAAATACAGACAGCATGATATAATATCACGTTAACTCTTTATGTGTCATCGTGTAAACCCCAGCCTGTGTTCTACATTATTCTCAGATAACAACGTAGTCATGCTTTGTGAAAACATTCAAATAACATTTAAATAAGTAATTTCTCTTTTTCAAATCTATGTAACTGTTTGGTTGTTGTTATACATGACATAAAATAACGACCGAAGTAACTGCTGTCGAGAAAATGCCAAGTTTTGCTTTGATGTAAATTATGATTGTGACAAATGTATGATCGTTTTTCTGTCAAATGATCAGTAGCTACAATATTGTGGAGGCATGACTTTTGCACACAAAACAGTGACAGTAACTTAGAATTAACCGCTTTACAGTAAGGAACATATGAAGAGTTTGTTTGCAAAAACCGATAAGTCCATTTTTGAAGATTTTGAAGTACGGTCTCTGTCATAAAGTACAAAATAATACCTTTTAAATAATATATTGGTCACTACATATAAAGGTACATTTTTGAAGTTATGGTCAAAAGAAACAAATATTTTCTTATTATTCTCTTTATTTTTCTTGACCTTTAATCGCAAATATCTCCATTTGGCAACTATGGACTTATCGGTTTTTGCGAACAAACTCTTCATATATAGCTTGATATTCAATCATCACATAAAAAACAAGCTACATAATTACTGTGACAAAATGGAATTGTGAGAAACGCCTTTTTTATACTGTGGCATTTAGGGATTTATCGATCGCTTTCGGCAACCAAGGAGAGCAGAGCTGGTTGCCATATTATAAAGATTTTAAAGAATATGTATATCTGAAACATTTCATAGAAACCACTTCGTCTCCCACCTTCACCGATTTACATTGACGTATATTCAAGATGCAGTCTGTTATATTGTGTTTTATTTCATTTGCCACATCCATTCATCCTATTCATAGATTCAGGAACGAACGGGAATTTCGTAATCGTCATTGGGGCCGGGACTGGCGCTGGTGCTTTCCTTTGCATCCTCGTGGTGATTGCAGTCCTTCGACTAGGTTCTAATTTTGACTCTGCTACTTCCTAGTTAGATTATCTAATAAGATTCTTTTATTTTAATTTATTCTGTTCTTATTAGAAATGAACTCATTTTACTCTGCGGGGTGACGAATGTAATATTTCAATAACTACTTTGAACATAAATGGTTTCATGTTTCTCTTTTTAATCTACCAATAAATTACATGATGAGTTCATTATAATTCAATATCTTAGCTCACATGAGCCACATGTCACTTTTCGCTTAATTTTGATAACAAGTAAGTCTTGAATGCTCTTAAACAGCCTAGCATAGTGTACACTCCACTAAAATCAATCCTTGCAACATTTAACATATATTTTTAATTGTTATTTCAATATAAGCAACAACAAAAATATTCAAATTCAAAATTCAATTCAAACTTTATTTTCACTTTTCCTTTCCAACAGAATGTACAAGAAGCAATATTGTGAGTTTGACACGGGAGTAACAAAGTAGACATAACCAGACAGAATTAACAACATGTTCATGTCTAGCATATTTAATGTCATGTCTAGCATCATGTCTAGCATATTTCATGTCAGGCATATTCCATGCTTGTAAAAATAGCATCTTTGTGAAAGACTGGAATACTGAAATAATGTCTTTCCTTTCCCAAGCAATATAAAGTAGCACGCCTTACACCAATTATTTTTTTTTTTCACATCAGTTCGCATATAAAAAAAAACAAAAAAACAAACAAGCAAACACAAAAGGGATGTTTGAATTAAGGTTGAATAAACAATTATTGCCGATTAGTCTTAAAATGTTTACACAGTTCGATGGCAGACAGGCATTCTCAAAAAAAAAAAAATAGACCCATGTTACTGAGAATGATTCTCAGCTTTTCAAATTATTGATCATGTGTTTTGTCAATCCAGGAAAAAGTTGTCATACTCGAGAAACAGAAGACGCACACTACGCCCAGTCCATGTATGTTACATCACGTGAGAAGACAATACGCCCTCTACCGTTGGAACCCCGTACAGGGACTGATGTTTATCCAACTGCGCCATCTCAAGACGTTTTTAATCCAACTTCTCTACATGACGAGCAATCCAGCACATTCATGTTTATGGGAAGGGAGACCGTGAGTACAATCACAACTACAAGAGGGAATAAAAAAGGCATGAATTATGAGCCGGATTTCCTGCATATAAATTACTTTTTACGAACTTCCTATGTTGTAAAATGCTTTGAATTTCTCATTGTTTTAAATCCTTCCTGAAACTACTAAACCTGATTACACACTGTATTAGTTGAAACATAATAAAGATAATAGAGGACAGAAACTCGGTTTTTATCTTGCTTTCATTAATTCATTTACTTCAAACAGCACTATCACGCGATTACGGAAGGTCCACGAGAAATGTCTGAGGTAACAACACTACACGAAGCTGAAAGTGGCTACGAAATTCCCTTGAGGGAAGCGTCACCAGGAAATAATCAGGACAAACCGGAATTGCTTCCATTTTCTGACATCAAGGCAGGGCATGGATTTATGTCTCCAAGTGGCTCAAATACAAACCTTTCTCATGAAGGGCAAACTTATGCGACAACAATTGTTGATGAAGGAAGTCTTGATCCAGAAGACAGCTGCACTGATCTGAAAACTGACGGTCCAAATGATGACAGATGATGTATTCAATCATGTTTTGAATAATGGACTGCGTCATCAGAAGCAGTACTGGAGAGAGGAAGAGGATGAAAGAGAGAGAGAGAGAGAGAGAGGTGAAGTGCACTATGGAGTAAAACCAACAAAACCGACATAAAGTCTCAGATTAGGATTTTTGGACCTGGACCAAAACAGTCATGTGGGTTGACCGATTCAAATTTTGTATGCGTATCGCCGGAGGCATTAATGTTTTCGGGTTGTCCGTCCTTCCGTCTGTAATCAATTTTGTGGATAACATAACTAAACCACTGTTTGAGGAATCCCAAATGAAACATGGCAGGTGCATGTATGAGGGTGTAAAGTTGTGCCTATCAACTTTTGGTAGCAGATGTTCAAGGTCAGAGTTCAAAGGTCAAGGTCAAATGTTCTAATTTCATTATTTCTCCATATCTATGCAATGCCTGAAGATATTTTTATGAAACTTAGTATATACATGTATTACCCAAAAGAGATTCTCTAGTGAGAGTTTTAGTTTATGAGGTCAAAGTTCAAAGGTCAAGGGTCAAGTGAAAATGTTAAAATTTCACTTTTTCTCCATATCTCAAAAATGGTTCAAGGTATCTTCATGGAACGTAGTAAATGTGCATGTACGGACTGGCAATAATTATCTATGAAACTTTGGGGTCACTCACGAGGTCAACAATCAGGGGTAAAAGGTCAAGATCAACTCACTTGAAATAGAAATTTCACTTTTTCCATTATATTCATGCAACGCCTGCAGGATTTTTCTTGAAACTTAGTGAATACATGTATTAGCCAATAGAGATTCTATGGGATTTTTTTTTTTTTGGCCAAAAAGGTCAAATGTCAAAAGGTCAATAGTCAAGTGAAAGTGCTAAATTTCAATTTATCCTCTATATCTCGGAAATTGTTCAAGGTATCATCATGAAACTAATATTCAAGCATGTTCTGCCTGAGAGTGATTCTCTTGGGAATTCTACGGTCATAGGGTCAAAGGTCAAGGGTCAAAAGCCAGGTCAATATGATAACAATTTACTTTTTATACAGATATTACACCTTTTCTGTATACCTTGAAAATTACTCAATGCATAGACTTATACAGGGTTTATAAGTCCTCAAACCCCCAAATACATGCTCTCTTAGAAAATATAGCCATTCATCCAAATAAACCTCTTTTTAGGAAAGTGAACACTTATTACATGTCATTTCAATATTTACTGTTATCACACATTGTCAAGACGTACTATAGACCTATTACGAGCATCATTCATTATGGCGAAGGCATACCAGTCGCCATAGCGACATTTATATGATATTGACTGGCTTCGAGGGAGATATCACAGAATATTCTTTCAGTGAGGGCAATATTCATCTGTATCTCCCTCAAGACCAGTCAATATCATGATTATTACCTATCCCCTAGGTAAATTAGGAAAATATGTGAATACGGCTATACACTATGATATAGATCAAACCACATTTGACTACCCGTAGATCATCACCAACATGTCGAATAATTGAAAAAAAATTTCATCAATGTATATCATTCAACTCTAATTTCAAAGATACATATGTAGTTGTAACAGGCCAACTTCAAACATCTGAACGCTTTTACATTTTATTTTTGCTTCTGTTTGAATTTGGAGAGTTGTGATTACTGATGGTCACTGTGCAGTTATTGAGCACAAAAATGGACTAGTCATTGTTTGCTGCTGGATGTGGTCGACCTTGTATGAGTTGATTTATCGGCGTTCTTCTGCGGTGTGCGTAATCGACACGCAGCGACCTCCTTGAATGTTTTCTCTTCGTGGTCGATCGGAATGTTTACATGTAAAACAGGGAAGTGGGAAGAGAGATTCCACTCCTCTTCCCACCTCCCTGTTTTATAGTGCACTCCCGTTATAACGAACACGGTTATAACAAAATTCTGGTTATAACGAAGTAGAAATTTGGGCTGGAATGTCATCCACTCTATGTATTTCTATTGTTTCTTCGTTCGGTTGTTACAAAATTCTGATATAACGAAAGAAAACTGCCGGTCCCGAGGATTTCGTTATTACGGGAGTCCACTGTATATGTTAAAAACCCGGATGCTCGTGAAATGCTCTAATGTCGCCTGCTGAACTCCATGACCCTGCAAAATGCCAACTGTAATTGCCTCGCCAAACTACCTCAAATAGGTAATAATTCTAGTTATTTCATATTTTTTGACCCGGTACAGTTATCTGCTGTATCTACTAGTATCAACATTTTCTTAATGACATTGGTTATCATCTGGAGCAGTGATTTAAAAAGTGTTGGAGTTATCACATTTGATGCGGATGTGTAGGTTTGCTGTATCAAGAAAACATCGGACCATCGCAATAAAGTTCGCAATAAAACCTAAGATAAGAATATCACTATTTCTCTTAATAAACCATAACTGTAGACTCTGATGAGTAGAAATAATCTATTTATAACTATTGTTCACTTTGATTTTCATAGCAATTTCGGCAAAACTGTCCCTAATCCTATCTGCCACCCTTTCCTATGAATCTTTAACTGCTATGTAAAACCTTTTCTTTATATTTCAATTTCCTTTTTCATGGGTTAGGATGGTCTAATAAATTAGCAGGATGTGTGCCATTTTGAAGCTCAGATCTTACCTTTTTATGCCTCCGCCACGAAGTGGTGCCGGAGGCATCATGTTTTCGGGTTGTCCGTCCATCCGTACGTCTGTCCGTGTTCGCTTACGCAATAACTCGAGTAATATTTACTAGAATTTTACCAAACTTTGTCCAAGTATGAAATATGGTAGTGCAATTACTTGATTAGATTTTGGGTGAAATCGGCTAAAGTTCAAGGTCAAAGGTCAAGTTGAAATCATGAAGTTGTATCCGTTAATTCAAGACTGCATCAAGCAAATTTCACCACACTTTGTCCGAGGTTTCACCAAACTTTGTCCGAGGATGATGTATGATGGGAAATTTGATTAGTTTTTGAGTGAAATCGGACAGAGGAAAAGGGCAAAGCTCAAGGTCAAACCCTAAAATTTATCTGTTTACGCGATAACTCTAAACTGGACAAAGCAACTTTCACCAAACTTGGTCCAAGGATGAAGTATGATGGGGCAATTAGTTGAGTAGTTTTTAGTGAAATTGGCAAGAGGTCAAAGGTCAAAAGGTCAAGGTTAAACGCTAAAAATGTTGCTATTTCCCCCATATCTTGCAACGCTTAAAGGTATTTTCTTGAAACCTTGTGGAGACATGTACTACTGCGTGAAAATTCTCCAGAGAGAGTTTCATGTCATTAGGTCAAAGGTCAAAAGGTCAAAGGTCAGGTTGATATGTTACAATTTCTCTTTTCTCACAAATGGTTCAATGTATCCTCATGGAACTTAGTACATACGCATGCACTGACAGGCAGGGAATATCTAGGGAATTTAAGGGTCATGCGTCATGCATCAGGGGTCAAAGGTCAAGGTCAACTCCTCACAATTTCACTATTTGTTTTTATACTGTAATTACAACTTTTCTTCATATCTTGAATATTACTGAATGCATAAACTTATGAAAGGGTCGGTCAAAAGTCAAGCAAAAATCCTCAATTCCCCAATACATGAACATGTACTCTTAGATAATTATAGCAAACCTAGTTCAAAGCAAGTGAACATTCAAAACATTTCTGATAAACCTGTCATTTCAGTATTTTGCCAGTTATGTGAAACTGTCATCACACATTGTGAAGACATTGTACTATAGACCTATTGGGAGAATCATGCGTTATGGGGGAGGCATGCCAGTCGCCATGGCGACATCTCTAGTTAAACTATGAAAGGAACTTGGCTTACCGTTTGTGGGTTTAGATATTGGCGTTCATATATATATTTATATATGAAGAGTTTGTTCGCAAAAACCGATAAGTCCATATTTGCCAAATGGAGATATTTGCGATTAAAGGTCAAGAAAAATAAAGAGAATAATAAGAAACTTTTTACTTCTTTTGACCATAACTTCAGAAATGTACCTTTATATGTAGTGACCAATATATCATTTAAAAGGTATTATTTTGTACTTTATGTCAGAGACCGTACTCAAAATCTCCAAAAATGGACTTATCGGTTTTTGCGAACAAACTCTTCATATTCTTTTTAGATTTGATTACCCCCCGCAAAAACAGACAACCCCCCCCGCAAAAACAAACAAACAAACAAACAAAAACAACTGCAATTGACAGAGAGGTAACATCGCAGCTCTGAATATACAGGTAAATGAGAGAGAGAGGGAGAGAGAACGAAAGACAGACAACAGCGCATGGGAAGAATTTTGTCACATTCATTATACACAATCGTATCATGAGGTTGACCCCATTGACATATTGACATAATGAGCAGGCGGACTTTGATTCATTGCAATGATGTACTTTTATCACACATCATGTGCTCCAATTTATCAATGTAAGTGTTTGCTTTCTGCATAGTCATTGATTATACGAAAGTTGGTTTGCCCTCAAAACAAATTCCAAAGATCAACTCCCTTACTCGTGCGGACATTGTTGGAAACTGATTTTCCCGTGTTTGTTTGTATGTTTGTTGTTTTTTTAACATTGGTTGTTCGGTTGGTGGTAGCCTTTTCTAAAGGCAGCTCGCTATCGGAAGACACGCATACAGAGAGCAGCGCGCGAACAGCGAGTTGCGAGCGAAGCTCGCTTTTATAATTTAATACGCTCGCCGCTGTGCTCCCCGCTCGGGTGCTTTGTGTGCGAGTCATTGCTCTGCGTGTGCATGTCCTCCAATTATAGCGAGCTGTCTTCGCAAAAGACTAGGATGGTGGCAGATCGATGTTTGTAAAATGTAAACGTTAGTGTTGATATATTGCTCTCATTGATGTTGTAAGATTCCTTCTTTTTTTGTGCGTGTGTGGTTTCATGTCTTCCTTCACTTCCTGAATACTACACATGTATTACATACACTGTGTGTGGAGAGCATAGTTAATCATTATAGCAAGGGCATTGTGCTCAAGCAATTATGCCGGGAAGAACAATGTAAAACAATAAGTGATTTTGATGCTTGCTGCAAACATGAATCCACCTACATGTCTGTGCTAGATCCGTCAGGTTAAGTGAAAGAGTGGAAATGTTTGCTTGAAAAACTATCAGGGGGGGGGGGGTATTGAAACTGTTTAGCAGTGACTGCAATAATAAAGGGCTGTTTATCTAATCTTATCAAAGATGATGTATCAGGAAGCGATGGGAGTGCATTACGTGACAGTCTGGATTGATGGAATGTTTCGATGACAGGCAAAGTCTACATCACTGAACTGATCCTGTCGCTTTGTTTGCACATTTGCAATAGTGACTGTGTAATTGAAATGCAGCTCCTCTTGTCGTATTGAAGATTTTCCGTGCAGTTGTTAAGCTTAGTGTACATTAATGCATTGCATTTTATAATAGTATAGCAATTATATTTTCGCCAAAGTATTATTGCTTGCACAACATGTGATCTTCTAGCACTTCACCTATATGCAATTTGATAAGATTACGATTAATGTGAAAAGCGTAGATGAAATGTAAATGATAATAAACAGTAGGTGGTGAAATTGAGAGGGGAAAAGAGAGAATGGAAATGGGGAGAAGACCTTCAATTAGTTTGTAATAAGACTTTCTCAACTGATTTCTACCTTAACCATAGCGTCTGTCAATATAGCCACACATTCAGTGGTGGTGAAATATCAACTCTCGTGCGGTGTCTTGAAGCGCGAGTTCTACCTTCCTGCTTCTAGTCATTATTATTATCTGGAGTTGTTTTGTGTATTATAAAGTTTATTGTCACTTCTAATGATATACTACAAGGTGCAGTAAAAGGAACGTAATACCTCATATGATTTTGTGTGTAATGATTTTCAATACATTGTATCGAAAAAAACAAGGCAGAAATTAAAATGAAAATGTATATATTTACTATCAATTTTCATTTTGTCGAAATAAATTGAAGCGGATTGTTCTACTCTACTTTCTGTTGACTCTTTGTCAAATGCATGTATTTGGTTACGATGCATTCTGACATTATACAGATTTATTTATTCTGAGTTCTTTATACAATGTAGTCTCTTCAGTACATAAAACTGCATTTCAAAAGAGCCCTCTATTGCATAAGAAGATTATAATTCATTTCACAATTTGAAAGACATTTTGAGCAATACAATGTTTCTGTTCATAACAATAAAATACATACAGTACAAAAGTATACAATGCAAGTTAAAACAATAACATAAAACAAAAATAAGTTAAAACAATAATTGTAATATAAAGGGATATAATAGGATATCAGATAAATGAATAACCTAAAACGATATAAAATTGAATTACGTCTTACATTCAAAATAAGACCAAACGTTTATATAACCAGTAAGATATCACAAATTATTGAAGGATAAATAATTGTGATCCATTCATTATGCCCTATCCCCCATCCCATTGGCTTCTTTTTCCCGGATAATAGTTGCTTTACAGCATAATGTTTAAATGGAAAAAAAAATGGACATAAAAAAAAGTTATCAGTGTTTAGTTTGGGTAAAAACTCACAGGGCAAGACTACATAGGAATCATTTTTAAAAATCAAAACTTAAACATTTAACAATTTCTTAGAATTTTCAAACTCAATGACAGAAAATAGTAGGCCTATATAAAGCCTTTTCGAAGGTCATGGGGTTGTTCTTCTGAGGCCGTTTTGAATATCTCAAAACGAAAAGTTGCAATATAGCCGCTGCAGCATCATCCAGCTAATTCAAATTAAGTACTTTCGTAATAAAGTAAAACCTTTTTGGTAGGTAAAAATCTACCATTATTATAAGGAAATATCTAATCATTGGAAATTTTGGTGATCACCTTGAAGACCATCCTAACCCAAAAGAATATATATATTATATATATATATATATATATATATATATATATATATATAACATCCTCAAGAATATAAGTGTTGCATGTTGTTTCGATTTCTGCACTCTCATATACATAGGGAATATCCATCAAAACACAGTGGGCCGACGGTAAAACGAGGTTCAGCCTCGAGTACCAAGATTAAACCCATAACAGTACAAGAAACTGAAAGTAGTTTGCGACATGTACATAATAAAACACTTTGTTCCTGACAGCTTTCCCAAGACCTGCCTTCATAACTAACTTGACAGCCGGACTATAAATTACCCTGCTTTTAGCTAGCTAATTACTGTAACAGCTTTGAAACTGTGGCAGGGATAGATTAAATCAAAACAGATAGTGTGCCACAGACACTGTGGACTACAGTTTCGCTCGACTGTCTACAATGTACAATAACGGGAACGTCTGTAACTCCACTGTATTAATTATCACTTACCGCGACATCAACAGGCTGTATAATATGCTCATTGCTCATAAAAAGCGACATATTCGAAGGACAAGATGGGTGACTATTCGAAGTTTCTAATATGTCTCCCTATCCTGATGCTATCGGGTGAGTTTCTGTCTTAACACTGATTAAATCCTTCGAGGTTAACTGTAATAATGATAGCAACTTGAGTTATTGCAATCGTTTTCATTTTCTGACTAGCCTGTACCATTAGTTATAATTCGGATTTCCGTCTAAATGAATGTTCAAGTAGTCAGTTCCAAGAGCTTACGTTATAATAGGAGAAAATGTTTTCTTGAAACAAACAATGAAATACTTTAACAATTAACTACCAGCTGGCACCAATCCTCAAATATTCTTTCAGCACAAAGGAATTTTTGATAAAGACGATATAGAAACAAGTTAATATTACAAACATAAAATAGTGTAACAGGCGTTAGATTCAAACATTTTCCAATAGATATTTAATCAATAAGATTCTCCTCACAAGAACCACTACTAGGGTAGTCTCATTGCTTCATTCTCTATTGGAGGGAAGAAAACATGTGCTACCTTTGGTTTTAGTTCATTTGATTTGTGGTTGTTGGGGCTTCCAAATATAGACATTTTTTTTTTGGCATACAAGTTGCAAAATTTGAAACAAAAAATAAAGTACATGTTCAGCGAATTTTCTTTTGCAAAACCATATGCGTGTGTGTGTGTGTGTCTGTGTGAGTATGTCTGTGTGTAGGCCATACTGCCCATCGTGACTCTGTTACCTTTAAATTTGGACGACAGAAAAAAAACAAAAAAAAAAACCGTTCAGATAATTTGGAAAGTGGACAGCAGTCCATGTAAAATTGAGATTTAGACAGGATACCACACGGATTATTTTCAGTGAATGCAGGATATGTAAGGTTTATCTCCTATAAAGTGTTCTCCACAGTTAATGCTGTAACCTTTACTTGTTATCAAAATACAAGTTCATATGTCATCCAAAAAACAACAACAAACAAAGAAACAAACCTGCATGTGAATGCATGTACTGAATTCCTGTAATCTCTGTTTCTATTGTAATAATTCAAATGTATGTAATTTCTCTGTCTTTTCCCCTCTTTTTCCCTGTCCCCCTCCCTCTTACGTCTCTCTCCCCACCCCACCCCCCTCTCTCTATCAGTTACATCATCAGTGCAGTCCGGAGTATCAACGGACGACGTTGTCTCCGTGCGTGTCGGAGACACAGCGGTCCTCCATTGCAACTTTTCATATCCGAGCTCTGCATCATACGTTCTCTCCTGGTCTTTGAACGGGGCAAGGGTTATCAGATGTGGACCCAAGGAATCAGAAAAATCGAGAGGACGTTTTCAGCTGCGGCTCGATAGGAGTCGAACAACCAGCAGTCTTACCATTGCACCCGTATCGGCTCAAGACGAAGGACTTTATCTGTGCCAGATTTACGTAGACACAGATATAATGAGCGCCGTTTCTCAGCTGAAATTGATTGGTTAGCATCGTCCTGGTCCGTGTAATGACTTACGGCATACGTCACCCATCGCACAGTATTTTGGAAATATACATCATTGCAACCGTGAAGGAATAAGTTCTTAAAGTTACTATAAGCATTCAAACAAGAACTACAAATTGTGGTACATGTACATAATGCTAAAAGCTAAAATCACACATTAGATAAAATCGACCAACAAGAATAACACTAAACTGAATCGAAGCGGTCTAAACTTCGGAACTTCCTTATTTGAGAGAAACTACTGAATTTATGAAAAACAAAATGCCGATGCATTGGTACTTTTTACTCTGAATACCTGACACCATGTGTTACAAAAGCACATTATGACTTCCATATGCCTTCCATATCGTCGAGGTAATTAGTAACAAGCATTTATTTTTCTTTGTTTTTGAGGAGGGGGGAGGTGAAATGGCAAAGTCCATCCACTACCCGTAAAAAGCGACGTGGAGACTTACCCCAAACATGGACTTTAGCCCTCGCTTTCTTTTATATGTCTCTATAAATCAGTTGCTATAAAATCAAATGTAATAACATCCTACTATGGTTGCTCACTGCTGTTGAAAAGCCTTTGGTCCAAAAAGTATCGTGTTTACTGTAAGGAAGACGTGATGCTACAACTGTCCTCGGGACTGAAAAGGCTCCTCCTCAACTAATTTCAGCAAAGCCTGATAGGACCTACCAAAATGTCATCAAAGTGAAATCTCATCGACTTTATCTTTCGTATCTCAGACTCTAGCTTTCGTATCTCAAACGAATTTCACGGAATGACAACGCTCTTATCTTGTAGTGTTCAATCCTAGTTGGAACTTGGAACGAGTAATGATGTGTATCTAGATACAAAAAAAAAAATGTTTTGTTTCCCCGTTCCCAGTCTAAAAATGAAAAATAACTAAGGTGATTTCTTGTTAAGAAAGAGAAAACAATATGATAATATTACTTTGTGATATTATATACACTGCAGTCGGTTAAGATCCACCGACATGATTATGCAGTGCTTAAATGTGGATCTGCTGATGATAGACATCCGTTGGCGCAATGGCGCATGAGAAATAGAAATGTAGATGAATGAAATGAATAAATGCATTTAAACAAATAAATAACGACGCATAAATAAATATTTATATGCATAAAGAAATGACTAAACAAACAAATGATTTGATAGTTACACGAAGAATGGATTCAATGAATTTAGTGTTAAAAAAAAATGTAAGTATGATATCTGTTTTTTTCTAAATTGTGTTTCTTAATTTGACAGGTACCTCGTCGAATGTACAATTGAATTGGTCAAATCTTACAGATTTGTCGGAAGTGTCACCACTTCAACAGTTTGCTGTCAACTGCTCTTCATCCGGCTTCCCACTTCCAGTGGTTAGTTGGACGAGAGAAGGGACAGCAAGTCCTATTAATAGCGGCTATGGATTTTCAACGTTGTCATTCAAAAGCATCGATAGGAGCATATCCGGAAGATATATGTGTCAGTCGGACAATGGTATACCACCTGTGCGACGAAAGAATGCAATCATCCATGTATATTGTAAGTGTATCCGTGTGTATATACGTGTGTGCATTTGTGCACGTATTCTTCCATACTTAATTTATAACTCACGGATATCGCAGGAAATGGTATGATATTGGAACTTCCTGTTATCTCTTTTATATGTTTAATAACGAAGGTACAATACAATGTACATGTACAACCAAAGCTGAGTGCCCATGAGGCCTGTTTGTGGATGGGGGGAGGGGTAGGCTGTATTGCTTTGGTAGATGTTCTGACTGTCGATGATGGGAGACGATGTTTTGCTGGAAGAGTTTGGAGGACTATACTGTTACTTGGAAATGGAGATACTTGACATGTAGAACTACGCAGCAGGATATGTAAGGCTATCATGATCTCGTAACAACTCTCCGCTATAAACAATGGTACAAGTTCTAAATTCCTATGTAGTGAATATGACCGCAGGCTGTCAATTCATTAGATTGACTTCTTATTAAACGATAACTCGATAGCGGTTCATTTCCCTGCAATTCACTTCAAATCGTCAATCATGTTCTCTTCTCTACGTATCAAAAACATTAAATTTTGATTTATGTATACTTTTGACGCAGATCCTCCAAACATCAAGGAACTGACTGTTGTCTCTACCGAGCAGACGGATATTAGAAAGCAAAAGCATTTATTGTGCGTCGTAGAAGCACACCCAGCCGCCACTGTGAACTGGACATCGATAGGATACCATTTCATTGACACTCCTAATACAACCGATGCATCTGTGAGTCCTTTCAATAGTGTCATTGAGAGTAGGCTTAGTTTGGCTGGTATCCCCAACGGGGAAGATGCACCCAGAGAGTACACATGCAGTGCAAGAAACAAGTTTGGCTTTGCAGAGCGCACGGTTGCATTTTCTGAAGATAAACAAGGTACGTAAAAATTGAGGGGTAGACGTTCTTGCCATTTACATTTTCTTGTACGTCCATCACATATAAGTTGCAAGAATGTCTCATCACGCACATACATCATTTCTTTTTGTGCTCGTAATCGGATGATGCGGAATATTCATAAATGAATGTTGAAATGTATATCTATGCAAATTACACGTCTCCTTCATCCCACTTTCCGTGCGTATCATTCTAGTTTAATAATACGCCGTGAGTCATACAGCTCTGCACATCGCAACCTGACACATGATAACGATCTATTGAACATTCAAACAGTAATATAAATCTGTCAAAGTAAAGTGGGACAGCCCAAGCACCATTCGTGTTCAGTATTTCGCTGAAAATGTTAAGCTGAATCTGTTAAAACACACACACACACACACACACACACACACCCAAATGGCTGTCAGAAGCTAAATAAATGTGGGCTATGAGGGATTTTCCTTCAAAACGCGACAAGGGATCTGTATTCCGTGTTGTATTAAAGTGATTTTTCTCATTTAGCATCTTTTGTCTATCAGTTGTATTGACAGTGTGAGACCTTTACTACGTGCATCTCCATGAAGCTAGGTTATAATAGTTTGTGCTTTACAATGTGACTGCAGACAAGGATGTTACCGATATAGGGTTAGGCTCAAAACGTATGGATTTGTAAAAGCCATAGATAAATGGCCTTACTACTGAGAGCCATAAATATTCTGCCTAATGCACACTGCTCCGGTTTAACAGTCAGTCATATATAGAGACAGGATATTATGTTTTACTATTAACTTTTGCTATTATCTACAATTTTCTGATTACAACAACTAAATGACAAATCAAATCCACTCAATTAAATCATAATGCAACCACAGGATGAATTTCTGCCACACTCTTTCGGCCATAAACATTTTAGAGTCAACACTGCCAAAAGTTATAGCATCATTATCTATTTTGCCTCATAACTCAAGGTCAGAACGCAGTCATAACGAAGATGCAGTCTTATTTGTGTGTGTGTGTGTGTGTGTGTGTGTGTGTGTGTGTGTGTGTTCTAAACAAAGCACTAAGTATTAGAAAATGTATCTGCAATATCCATGATTTCATTAAAGGTCACTTGAGCGCTCGAAAACTACAAAGATACTTTTAAACAGAACATATTCCGCACAGCTGCATAAATTGTATAACCTCAAAAAATGTGCATTCAGTTATTGTTAAATTAAAATTCAAATTCAAATTCAAATTCAAAATTTATTTTCACTTATCTTTTTCAACAGAAAGTACAGGAAACAATATTGTGAATTTGGCATGCGAGTCGTTGAAAATATAGATAACCAGACAGGATTAACAACATATTCATGTCTGCATGATTAGTACAAGAAATATACATACACTCTACACTCTGCGAAGAAAAAAAGTGGAGGTACCCACTCAAAAGACTATGATGCTTGTATCGTGTGGGTACCTCTGAGGGAAAGGTGGAGAAAGGGAGGGGGTGAAAAACTTACGAGTACAAAGAATGCGGGAAACTAAGAAAGTGGGGAATAACAAAAAAGAAAGCAAAAGTGTCAAAAAAGGGAACAAATAACAGGGAAAAGAGGAAGAGAGAGAGAGAGAGAGAAAAGCTTAAATCATTTTGATGCATACACCAAGAGCGAAAGACACAGAGACAATTAGCCAAGCGTCTTCGAAAGTGATACATTGTCGAGCTGCTTTCCAGCGGAACAGATTGTAACCGTGAGGACGAGGGCATGTATGGAATACAGTACGCAGTAAAAATGATTGATGCCTCAAGAGAGCGCAGCCTATAGTGAAAGAAGAGAAGATAATGTCGTGCTTACGAAATACATTACAAAATTTGTCGATTACAAAGTTTGTCGATCTAACTAGGAAAGCCATAGTAAACCTAACACAAAAAAGCATATTTGTTCGCTCAATTTTGATGTACAATAACCAAGCACATGAAACTAAAATTTAATACCCTCAACTTTCCTATGCGACACATTTAGACACAGTATTCTGTAATATGTTGGGCATGCGCAAATTATTAATCATCTGTTGCATGTTCTGTGACTGATCACAGGGCAACCAGCACGGAAATGTTTCTACTTATATATATAATTTTTTTACCTTGACGATATTGCGCGCAGTTTCTGAACTTTTTTTTCCCCATACAGTTGATGCGTTCAGGATATTAGAGATAATGATTATCGAGAACGATACTATATTGGACAGCTTTATTTCATTTTAAATTCCCTGATTTTAAATTTATTATAATCCCATATGACAAGAATGTTTTTTGAAATTTAAACGATCCCACTGCACGTACTCGTCAGTTTGCATAACTTTCTTGATCTTAATCCACACTACAATGACTCTAGAAAGGCGATGGATTTTAGCCATTATCTTTGGAGCTGGAACTACCGCAGGCGTCCTTTGTGTCATTGTCACGATCGTTTTCCTTCGAAGGGGTTGGTATATAAGAAAATACTCATATATCAGTAGTTATCAAGTGAAAAGACGTTCAGTTAAATGTGCATGTCTCCTGAAATGTGTATAATAACATTTAGTATCTGTCTTATGATTATTGTAACATTAAAATCATATTTTTTTTTTTTCAACGTGAAGGCTTATGTACCTTTACTACAAACAAAAACGCTTTTTAAAATCATTATCCGTTGCCAAGTAGGCTTGTTTGTAATATTGTTTGCCAAATGCTGTTTGAAAGTGTAGACTTGTATCTCCTCACAATTTGCCAACGTATCAAGACGAAAAAAACAAACATACAATAAAAGTTGCAAATTGTACATTAGTCAATAAGAGTCCGATTTTCTTTTGACAACATGTTGACTCATTTTCGTACATTATACTAGGGCGGTGTTGTCATTTTGAAGAAACCGTGACGGCAGAGTATGTAAAGCCCATTCATATTACATCCTTTGGAAAGAGAAGACGTCCTCTACCAATGAAACCCAGTGGAGAACTTCAAGATTATCCCAGTGCGCTCTCTCCGGCTGTCGTGACGACAAAGGTTTTTGATTCACATCAAGAGCGATCTATCGAAAGGGTGAGTTCCATGACATTAACATCATCGCTAACATTTAAGATTGAAAATGATTATACTTCACTGTTTCAAATAGGCCTCATTAAGCAATAATATCACTTCCGAACTACACCTAAGCTTTGATGATGAAGGATTTAAACAATTAATCCTTACAGTATTTTTCCCTTTTAAGTCCCCTCAAAAAAGTTTGCCTAGGTGACAATAATCCTGACAATATTGTTTGAATTCTACAAACATTTAGAAATGACATCAGTGTCATTGCCTCTATATCTTAACAAAACCGAAAAAAAACCCCAACAAACTGAAGAGTGCCAGTTTTGACAGTTCACTATAGTTTACCACTTTTTAAAATAATTAGCAGAATAGCTTAATATGTTTCCAAAGTGATTGACATTGTCCACCGCACTATGGAAATTGCTAAGATTATTCCATTATTCAAATGGAAGACAAAACATTGCCTCATTATTTTAAATAACTCTTTTCTATACATACTCTAGGTACAATTTTTTTTTCTAAATTTCCAAATCAAGACTATCTTTTTTTAATATAGTTGAAATGTCAATCTGGGGCATTCAAACAAAAATAAAATGACATTATACAGGTAACGGTCTGGTAGCAAATAAATATGACTGAATGGAGTACAGAACACTTTTATATCAATGAATGTTTTCACCCGTGCTATTTTTTTGGCGACAAAAAAAGTGATATCATTACGATTGCATTTTGTCAACGAAATATGTTCTAAGTCATATTCAGATGAGTGAATAAAATCCAAGAAATTTTCTTGTAATGTTATAATGTCAAATTGTATTAGGACATTATACTTGTTTTATAGATTGACGTTTGTAAAACGGTGTTGTATATTACGGGAATTCTTGAAAATTAGGTAGACATAATTATCATCTGCCCAAAGTTCTTTGGTACAACTGTGGATAACAAATTATACTGCAAACAGATGTTAAGTCACCAAAAAAAAAAAAAAAAAAAGGCTTAAGACTTATTTGACATTCAGTTTGTAATATGTCATAAACTTCTTCTCAATGTTACAATATTCAAATTATGGCATTTTAAAGTATTTAAACCTGAAAAACAGCCAATTTGAGTAGATGGGATAATATTACCTCAAAAAAAAAAAAGACGCTCAGCATTATACTAAAATTGTATTCTTACTTTCATTGTGTTCTTTTTGTCAACAAATAAAAAGCTAAAAAATCAAGGGATCACATTCACATGCATCTCGTCAAGCCAGTGGAAAAAAAAATATGACTGCTTCAGTCACCACAAGTATTTCATATTTCGTTAGTTAAAGAATGATATGTTCATAGTAAACCTTTTGTCATGTGTGGTATTACGTGATACGAACTTTAACAACAAAAGGTACTTTAACAATAAAAGCTTTTTGTAAGTTTATTTCTCGTATATGCCATCCATTTCGCCTACTAAAGGACAAGTCCACTTTCATAAACATAAGGATTGAGAGAATGCAGCAATATTAGTAGAACACATCAGTGAAAGTTTGAGGAAAATTGGACAATCCGTTCAAAAGTTACGAATATTTTAAGTATCCGCGCAGTCACTGCTGGAAGAGAAGACTACTACAGTGTATGATGTCACATGCGTACAACTATTTAAGGAAAATACAAAGAGAATTTCACAAAGCTTCACCTTTTTCATGAAGTGCACATTTCTTCGACTTGCTACTGATGTATTTTAAGGGTAGTATTATTCCCCCTGCCTTCTGAAAGAGAGAAGTCGAGTGTTCTATTGTTATGCGAGAAAAATGGAAATATGCTGAATTTTCTTTATTCTTTCTTTATATCGTTGTACTCATGTGACATCACAAGCTATAGTAGTCTTTTCATCCAGCCGTGACTGAGCAGAAACTTCAAAAATTCATAACTTTTTAACGGATTGTCCGATTTTGCTCAAATTCTCACTGATGTGTTCTACTAATATTGCTGCATTCACTCCACCCACATGTCTATGAAGGTGAACTTGTTCTTTAAAGTATTTGCACAAATTACGCTCCCTTAAGTTTCTGTTTACCCCTCGCCTCCCAGAAAGATACCTTTTATACCAATTTCAATTTTTCATAATCTTTGTGAGTGTGATTGTTTGATACTTTCCCATGCGCACATCAAACTGTAAACGAAGACTCACCACAATACTTCTCATTGCCTATATAAAAGCACCATTTTAGGTCTACTCAAAACACACAAATATTAATATAACACATGCAGAATAAATGGTGTGATATAATCTTGTAAATATTTAGTTGATATCATTCTATTTGGTGATAATTTGATTTTTTTTTTTGTAATACTGTTGGTAACGGAGCTCAATTCTATATGATTTTCTTGTAATAGTCTTCTTACAAGCAAGGCTGTTTATTGCCTTCCTCGTGGCCTTTCTTTCTTTTTCCTAACTTTCACCCAAAATTTTGAAAAAAAAAATTGTTTTTTCAGTTTTATTATGTACACTTTCGAAAAATAGATCAATTCCGTTTTTAAGTTCTTGCTTTTTCTTCATATGTAGGGTACGTTGTAAACAAGATTTGACAACGATAGAAGTAATTATATTTTGATATAACTATGTATTTATATATCTAATCCCCATAAAATCGTACATCTCAGTAAACATCACCGTCTTGTTATGACGATCATGTCCACACTGTATTAATGTTTAGTTCAGTTCAGTTCAGCTCAATTTCATTTGTGCATTTTTTTTTTTCAAGGAATTCATATATGAAAAATAACAACACGTGTATCTGGCAACAGAATTAAAAAAACAAAAAACCAACATGCAATTCATAGTATCATAATCACAATTTTGAAAGTATAAACATAACAATGAGTTCAACAGAATCGACGATACACGTGTTTCCGAGTAAAGAGTAATGTGGGGTTCCATTTCACTATTTTGCAGGATTACTTGACAATAACTGAAGACCAAGAAGAAGTGACCCAAGAGACAACATTGCGCGAGCCTGAAAATTATTACGATACTCCTTTGGAGCACAGTTCACTCGAGCCGAATATTATTCCACCACCAACGGAATTTACAAAGATGTCTCCAGGCTGCTCATCCTTAGACCGTCGACATGAAGCCCGGTTTTACTCAACCAAAATCATCCGTTGAAGAAGTCTTCTCTCAACTGAAGAAGAAAATTGAGTTCTTGCACCCCGTTTTGAGGCTAAATAGGAAACATAAGTTTTATGCAATTATAACAAATGATACGCAAGGAAACAATAACGTAATAAAGAGAGAGATAGAGAAAAAAAAAAGAATGAGAAAAACGAATGCATATAAGAGAAGAATGGATAATGAAAATAAGAGAATGTGTTGATGCCATGACCCGGCAACGCAAACCACGCAGGCAAGATTCCACCTTCGCTGTCTTGACAAAGAGGAAACCGTTATTCAGCATTACTGGTAATTTACATAGCATTAGACTGCATATAGTTCTTGTGGTAGGCTTAATTAAGATATCCACGAAATATTAATGACGATTATTTTGTTAATGCCAATCATTAAAGAGAATATTTGTGCCTGAATCTTCCAATGCGTTAAATACATATTCATGCATTGACATGGCATGTTGTCGGCCATTGGTATCTATTTTTACAAATAGTTCGAATCAAAATGTATAAATACCATTTTTTCACTGTTGGTGACATTTCTTTGTTGTACACGAATAGTTTTAATCAAGTACATAAACGCTGATATTATTTCATTTTTTCTCTATAAATGGGTCCTTATGGAATAGAGACAAAAATCAAATCTTTCTCAGGATGCTTGCTCGTTTTTACAAGGTGTGTTTGTAAATACTGTGACGGTTTTTGAAATAAGAATAATGCTGCATACGATTATGTTGTACGTGTACCACTATTCACCTATATTCGCCATGTGTATTCACGAAGCCTGTTTGACCCCTTCGATGTGATTGTTAAATGCTGACACCATCATGTTTCGAACTGCTATCCTGACACCATTGCGACGATTTTTCTGGGTGCGTTCGTGGTGAGAGTTGTGGATGCATGTCATGGATGGCGAGGGTTCAAATTGTGATTTCACGCACACGCATATCCCATACAATTCGTCGTAGAGGAGAGTTGAATTAATAACAAGAGAAGTATCGAGTTCACTTTATTCGTATTTTATTAAAAGAAGACATCACGTACTGAAAAGACGAGCGTCAAAACAACATCACATATGTAACAGCGAGACATTAAAAGGGCTAACACATCGTGCGGTCTCGAACTACTCGCTCCTAGTCCAGTCTCGTAAAAGCAGAGCGTAAAGGGAATATTTTTCTCTTCTCTTCCCTTCTCTTCTTGTAATTACCAAAACAGACGTTTATATACGATCTGGGATGTCGCGTGCCATAAAGCTGGGCGATCCAGCTACCATGCGAACGATGTGTAACTGGGTCATCCACCTTCTCAAAGAAGGCAGAGGCGCGTGGATGTATAACTGGGTCATGACCTATATCTTTTTGAGATCAAGTCGGTCTGGTCTACATTCAAGCTTGGTCAAAGGAGGGCGATTTTAGAATCAAGGCGGACCGATCTAGTGAGTATGCAACTGGACCAGCTATTTGGTATCGGGCCGAACTAGTTCTATGGATGGAGAATCAGATCAGGGATGCATTATTAGATGAAACTGTAGCAGTTCGAAACATGATGGTGTCAGCATAGCAGTTCGAAACATGATGGTGTCAGCATTTAACAATCACATCGAAGGGGTCAAACAGGCTTCGTGAATACACATGGCGAATATAGGTGAATAGTGGTACACGTACAACATAATCGTATGCAGCATTATTCTTATTTCAAAAACCGTCACAATACATTAAAGCAATTATCACACATATTACTTTTGTCCTTTTCTTTTCAGGAAATATACATGTCTGTGCCTTTTACCTGTTCACATAAAACTACGTTGGCTGAATTTTAGACAGTCGATGAAGAACTCATTCTAAAAATTATTAAAATCCATTTCTTGCTAAACGACAACTATCCACATTTTATCTAGATTTATTTACTTTTGTTTTCTTGACTGGTCAGAGATCAACACCCAGCCAGTTGAGCAGAATACCCTGTATAAGGATATGCTGAGAAATTTCAGAAAATCAATAATGCTTATGGTGATGACATTTTCAAAGAAGAATAAAGAAGGTGATGTTGGAAAAGGGAAGGTCAAACAACCGAGAAGCATGCACTTGTCTCAACTGACTTTATTTAATGAAATGTGTGCAATAGACTATCATCAAGGACTTCGTTTTAATATGAACAGAGAAATAAATGTCACCCTGAAGAAAAGACTGAGTAAAAAGAAATTAAAAAAAAAGGTGAAAAAAGACAGTCGTATATAAATTGTTGCTTTTTTCCGGCAAGCAATCTGATAACCAAAGAAACAGTTTAATAGGCAGATCGATTGAAGAATATAATGTGTTTGTGCGTGTATGATGAAAATAAATCGTCTTTTACCAATTTAAGCTCTGAGGCTTCAAGATATTTACATGTAGCAGTGAGTAATATTTATGTATTTGTGTTTCAACGTTATTATTCCTAAAAGTTTAATTGATTATTTGAGCTAATATATTAATTGTAGATATGATATGGGAAATGGTATTATATATGTTGTTGCTTTTGTCAGCACCTTGCTGTCTCAAACAAACTCGATATCTATCAATGGACCTATAATATGGAACGGAATTCCTCCTGATTTTCGAAGCAGCACGTCATTGTGATCATTCCGAAGGAGATACAAGATATGCCTTTTAAATGTTCTGATTGTTTGGCTGCTTGTGTGTTTGCGTGTATGTGTGCGTAGACCCCTATATGTTTGTGTGTGTATATGTATGTATGTATATATGTATATAGGTGTGTATAATCAAGCTTCAATTTTCTGAAATTTATATGTTTTATACCAGTCAAAGATATTTTTGATAATATAATTCTTTAAAATGTATGTTTTTTAAACAGATTTAAATGTAAGGCTGTGCCTTCCTGCATGTTTCTTAACACTGTCCACACATTGTGTATTGTTGTATTTCTCATGCATGTTTTTGTAATACTAATGTTTTAAAGTGATCTTATCGATTGTATTGCTGTTTATTTCTGTTATATGTTGACTTTTATGGAAATGTTATATAAATATGAAACCTGTTGTACACTATTGCGAAGAAGATTTCCCTTGAATAACATGATAAACTATTTTTTGATGATTACATAATTCTTTTGTCAACTTTCTCCGTTTTGTCAAAACTTTTTTTTTTACTCATAGAGAAGTCAATCCAATTTATTCATTTTAACTTGAACAATATGTTGTGAGAGCAACAGCTCATCTTACTGTTTCAAAGCCGTCCTCAGAACCAACCAAATTTGTCCGTTATTCTAAAACTCCAATTTACCGTATGCAAGGGCAAAACAATCGTGGTCAAAATATAAATTTATAAATTGGGCAAAATATAGACTGTAGCTTTCTCAGATGTAGAGCTGCTGCTGCTCTAGATTTTTAGTGCAAGGTGAATTGTAACCATTTCTGGATAACTCTCAACTTATTTATGTTGTATATAACACCTACGCATATCACCTAAAATCGATTATAGCTGCAGTTATATGAGTACCTTATGGTTCACATAAAGATGCATTTGATATGACTAGACATGGATAATGACAAACAATGCAACTGTAAAAGAAATAAAGATAGGCATGCATGCATATGGCTATTATGGCGCAGGAATCATGGCAAAGGCCGTTTGTTGGAATACATGCTTTCGGTGTTTCTTTTTTTTCTGTCTCTTTTGAGCCTTCAACCATTTTGTTGGTATTCATCAGATTTCTGCAATAACCTGTCTTTCTTTTTTGTTCTAAAAGTGAATGAACAGCAATATATCTTCTAGATATCCATTGCACATAAATTTTTACCATCAGTGAACATTGGGAAATGGGGAAAACAGTTATTTAACTCCCTCAAATTAATGCCAGTAATGCAACATGTCCAAATTCACGTGGCCATTCTCAGTGAAAGCACCACGGAAGTCTGCTTTTATATCTTTACTTTTTCTCTCTCACCCTCTTTCATGTGAATATCGTGGCATTAATTTTGACTGATGTATTCGAGGGAAACCTAACAGCGTTTTTCGCATGTATGAATTTGTTGAAACTACCTTGCAAACTTTGTATTGGGAAGGGTACGCTCTTCTGTACTCTGCTCATAAAATGTATCTTTGAATGTTTACCTCTTTGTTGCGAACTTGAAATTGCGATTTATGTGGAAAAGAGACTTTGACCACTTCGGTTGTAAGTAGACAAGATAATGAACATACGATAAGGACAATGTGCTTGCAAGTATAACCTTATCAAAGAAAAAAAAACTGACGCTTTGCAAACGCCCTTTTGATTATCTGTATGTCGTATCAACAGTGAGGAGTAGTAGAAATATCCGTGTCTTTACAAAAAAAAAAGGCTAATAAAAGCACATGGGGTGATATTCACATACAGTACCTGCAATGGAATCATTGATAAACTGCAGACACGCCACGAGACAGCGTTGGTTTTCCACCGACTGCTTAGGAATTTCCTTTCGGACTTAAAAAAAAGGTAATAACTCAGATACATTTCCAGACCTGTTTTTTGTCTTTGTATTGTGTTTGATAATGGTGGCATGTACTTTGTTGAGTTGAAAGAGATTAAGAGAAATAATCTAAAATGATGGAAGTTTTGATGTACAATTGAAGAGTTTGTTCGCAAAAACCGATAAGTCCATATTTGCCAAATGGAGATATTTGCGATTAAAGGTCAAGAAAAATAAAGAGAATAATAAGAAAATTGTTGCTTCTTTTCACCATAACTTCAAAAATGTACCTTAATATGTAGTGACCAATATATCATGTAAAAGATATTATTTTGTACTTTATGACAGAGACCGTACTTCAAAATCATCAAAAATGGACTTATCGGTTTTTGCGAACAAACTCTTCAATTGGTCGCTGATGCATTAATGGGATTATAATGGACGCACACTTTTTCACCATTTTTTACGACAATTTATTTCAAGATGTGCAGCTGATTAGGCTATGTGTAATACTCAAGAAATAAGACTGTTATTCACAAATATGGATTTTTTTTTCTATCTCTTATGAACACATGTCAACTGGGCCGTCGATCCGTTCATTCACAGGTCAAAATCGGTATATATATAAAGGAATGAATCAGGAGACTAAGTTGGGGAGGGCATTGAACAGAAGGAAAAATTTGCATTTTCAGACAGAAATCTGAAAATCAGTGATCTGGCATTCAAACAGTAAGAACAGTCACATTGTTGAATATGCTGGAATTCATTGGCTATTCCCACAGTGATCTCCGCGCGAGGGGAAGGTCAGATGGTGGTGGGATATCCCCTCCGATTTAAGTGAGCTTTTGTCACCCTAAAAAAAGAGAGAAAAAATCAAGAAGAAAAAAGAAATTCAACGATGCGGCCCACAGTTCTGGTGGAACATACGGAATTTGTATCAGATGTAATAGAGGGCGCGGACACCATGCAGGGGAAGGATATGTCAGGACGTATCGCCATTCCTTTATATTTTTGTCTTTTTATAATTTTAGCAATCCAAACTTTGCACCTGGTCGGAAGAGCAAACGGAGTAAAAAAAAAACAACAAACATCTAGTTTATTCAATAATATGATGATATTTTCCATAAAGTTTGTAATCTTTAGCTATTCAAGATTTGCTCCACATATTCCCTTGATGAAAATACATTCCTATTTCAATCCTACGAACTACAGATTACTTTCTTAATGATTTGTCTCAATTCATTGCCTCCGCCAAAAGTTACCAATAATGTTAAATAACGGACAAATAATCGGCTTTGCAGTGTAAGCATTGTCCTGGGTCTGCATCCATTTTCCCCGCAATGCCATTAAAGTACATTTCAATATACCAGCACTACACATACAATGTCATATCCGGAATCATGTAGCCAGATAATAACAAGGCACAAACATTTGTGTGTGTGTGTGTGTGTGTGTGTGTGTGTGTGTGTGTGTGTGTGTGCGTGTGGTCATAAACTAACAACAAATTTTTTCGATTCGAATCTTCCTGATGAGTGATTTTCTTTCAGAAGATAAGCTGAAATAGACTACATTCCCAAATCTCAATGGGCCAATCACTCTGCTGTGTATATACACTCAAGGTCCTAGTGCACACTGGCGCCGAGAGTGACGATCCTGCGTTTTCAGCAATAGTGTGCAGCATCTGAATTTTCTAACACATTCAGTGACGGATCTAGAGGGGGGCGCAACCGGCGCACTTCCCCCTTTATTTTTCGTTAAAAAAAAATGAAATAAAAGGAAAAACATTAAATGAAATCCGGAAGTGGCACCAGAAATATTAGTTGCACCCCCTCCCCTTTACAGAATTCCTGGATCCGCCCCTGCACATTCATGTTCATATATCTATTATACTATATGCCAAGTTCCCAATAATGTGAGGCATACCATCAGGAATGCTCCCCCCTTGTGTTTTGAAGTAACATAGGGTCTACTTATTTTGGACACATTTATTTCCAACCAACTGTCAAATGTACCTTTTAAGTGTGCGCCACAAAGTGACTTTATTTGGTCATGCTGCTGCAAGTTCATGATATGAAGTCACACTACTTGTAAAACAGTGTCGATTAACATTAATTTCCCAAAACTATAGTAATTTGGACATGTAATTACGTGATAAGTACAAAATATGTCAAACACAAACACATACACGATAACTACTCTGCAGGTTTCTCAAGTCTGGCAATACGATGGCAGTGAGCATAACTTCACTTGTGATCATCATTTTTACTCTCCAAGGTAAGACGTCCTGTTCTACCTTGTTTTAGGATGTACCCGAACCGATTTCATTTCACCGATTTGAAACTTTGAATTCCTATTTTTGGTATGCTGGGTAATATTTCATTAGTAGTTTCTTGGAATCTCGCAAAAAGTTAATAAGTGATATTGTCATCTCGACCAATACAATACAATACAATACAATACAATACAATACAATACAATACAATACAATACAATACAACACTACAATACAATATGTGACCGTACACCACAAAACAAACAAAAAGTCGCCCGCACTGCTTTTGTGTGAGGAATAAATATAGATGAAATGGGGTCAATTTGGTCAATCTCGACTTATATATATATATATATATATATATATATATATATTATGAAAGAGCACATTACATTATGCTAAAATTTGGGATCATAAAATGAACAGGGAAGTTTGTTTTTTAGCAGTTAATCTTGAACTCTTTTTAAAAAGTAGTTTGATTAGGTGTGTCTTTAGAGTCACCCTTTCATTTCTTTTAAAAACCCTGTACACACACTCTTCATTTCCAACTCTAATAACTTTAGAAAGGATGGTACTACTGCTTTGAATGTTGGCATTTATTATAGACAGAATGTGTTAATAAAACATGTCCAATTTCAGCTTAATCTGTGAATCCCTTCATTGTGGTTAAACCGGAGGTATCAAACCTGTTTTTTTTTTTTTTTTTTTTTTGTCCCATTCATTGCACAGGTAGCACGGTTTGGTGAAGATTAAACGCTTGAATAGACCCTGCGATTCAGAGCCTCTTTTCTCAGGTCATATGTTTCTGGAGTGTGTGCTTCCTTTCCAATATTTAGATAGGTTAGGAGAGTCCATTTGATTTGAATTATACATTATTTTAAAGCTTGAAGTCTGCTCTTTCACAATATGCTAATAACTAAAAATACATGTCTGGCGACTTTTTGTTTGTTTTTTGGTGCAGGGTCACATATAATCCCTTTAAACTCAAGAGATCACTGTTGTTTTGTTGTTGTTGTTGTTGTTGATGATGATGATGTGTGTGTATTTGAATAATTTCGTTAACGCATCTTATAGAATCTCTATAAATAAGTTGAAATTCCACTTTTGAATTTCATTCTTTTGTGTTCATATCTTCTCCAAGCAAGAATTTCAGGATTTCAGGATAAAGTTATTTTAGTAAACTTTCGATGTGCTTTCTATTAAATTATGAATACATTCATAGCGTACTCTGATAAGATCTTCAATTTGAAACTCCTTCTCAAAAATGTTACATTAATTAAACAATTTGTGTATGGTATTGATTACTGTCAAATCTTGCTTTCATCTTTATCTCGTTTTTGTTTTTCCTTTATGATGTAAACTAAAATTATATCATTATCAGGTAATCGTAGATCTTGAGATACAAGCTTACAAAATACATAATGTTTTGTAAGAGTCCCGTACATACACTTTTGCATCTTGGGAAATGCGAATTTGGTAACGCAGTTGTATGTGTAATATGAAATGAGAAAAACGTTTGTTAATGAAATGATGCAGTTGATACACCGTCAGCAAAGATATATAACCCATCCAATTGTCCGTCAAGTTATTCAGTGTTTTCTTAATCATTCAAATTATCTTGAAAGACAATTGTCCACACCATAACTGGGGAAAGACCTGTCATGTTTTATATTTCCACTTACCATTGCAACATAGCAATCAATACAAGGATCCCAGACAGGCAAAGCAAACTGCCTTATAAAGAAGTAATGCTACATGGTCCTACGAGTAGTCGGTGTTCTCAAAAGCAGTTCAGGTAATATCTGTTGAGGAAAAAGTTTGCAAACACCGCATGTGTGTATTTTGAAAGCATATACTAATGGCAATAGTACTACAGTGCACTCCCGTTATAACGAAATGCTCGGAACCGGCAGTTTTCTTTACTTATAACGAAATTTCGTTATAACCGAACAAATACAATATATAACAGGAAAAATTTGAAACCACGCATATATCATATACTGTTTGTTGAATACTCATCATACCCTAGGAAGCTATGTAAAATGGAATATTACCTTTTTAATTTCATTGAATATTTCATTTAAAAGAGAGCATAATTATGAAGGTGTTTGTATATTGTCACACATATATGATATACATCGGATTAACGAACCGTTGTAATAAGAACCTTATTTCATTGTCGGATAAACGCCAGAATGTTCGTTATTACAAACCATATTACATTTCCGAACTAAGGGACATTTAGGGGTATCAGAATCTGTGTGTTTTGTAATAAGAACCTTCGGAACAATAAAAAGAACCTTATTCGATTTCAGATTATTGCATTACAATAACGCAAGTTCCCTCGAAAAACTGTGCGTGACACATGGAACCAACACACAGTGATTGAAGCGTTCGTCCATGCAGAGACGCTAAAGATGCTTGTTCCATTTGGTATTTACGAAAGCGATCCGCATTTCGTTTAATGGAGCACATTTCTTTTCTTTTTCTTTATTATTGGTGCTCGCAAACGACTTCGTTATAACGAAAATTTCGTTATAACCGTGTTCGTTATAAGAGATTTTTTTTACCATATAATAACAATAATTTTGGGACCAGAAGTTTTATTTCGTTATAACGAAATTTCGTTATAACCATGTTCGTTGTAACGGGAGTGTACTCTGTATGTCAATAAGTATTCCAATCGCTGACGCACAGTAACGGAATGTTAGTGAATGACATTCGAAGCTAAGCTTTGATAATGTAAAATTCTATATGTTATGGCATTCTTTTCCTTTGGACATTTCTAAAGATAGGCATAATGTCTCGACGGAATTATCCATGCTTTTCATCTTTGCCATCGATTTTGAGTCTCGTGTATAATGATAAGCGATTACTATTTTCTCTTATTCATTTTCCCTCCTAAATAACCAGTGGTATATGCGGCATCTTCATATGCAATAGAATCAGATCCGGGTCAAGATGTGACATTAAGATGCGCTCTTGAAGCTGCTGGTGAAGTCGTAGTGCAGTTCTGGCAGTATGCTAATTCAGAAGACCCATTGCAAATGTGCAGGGACCAAAGATTCGAAACGCTTACAACCGAGTGGCCTGCCTATGGAGTCATTGAATTCGGGGCTAGTGTGACCCCTGAATTTAAATCCCGACTTCTCCTGGATGTTAATTTCGACCTGACACTTGTGAACGTTTCCCAGGGAGATTCAGGATGCTACCAATGCGGACTTACTGTTGACAGCCTGAAATTCCTTGACAATGTTACCATTCTTATCGTAGCAAACAACAGCGACTCAGGTAAAGACAATTTGCCTTCATTTTTATTTTGTATGCATGTCGAATAATCATGTCTTGATGTGAACTTAAGTAAAAGATATATAGTACCGTAAAACTTGCCTATAGCGGCCACCCAAGGGAAACGACAAAAGTGACCCCTATAGACAGGTGCAACTATAGAAAGGTCAGTGGCCATTTTGAATGTCAACACTTGCAGGTATATAATAGCGTGGAATACCGCATGTTATTCCAAATTCTAGAAAAAAAAAATAACAACAAATAAGTCAGCATGAAGAGCTTTAACTCTTTATGTGCCATTGCTATATCCAGACAGGAACGTAGTCATGCTTCGGGAAAATATTCAGTTTTTCATAAATTATGTATGTAACTTGTAAAGATTTTTGTTACCCTGGATGATTATGTAGTAAGCAAAGTTGTAGAGAGAATGCCAAGCTACTAAAGCTCGACGTTACTGTTGACCAATCTATGAGCGTTTTTCTTTCAAATGAATAGTAGCTCCAATATTGGAAAGACATGACCTTTGAACACAAAACAGTGACAGAAACTTAGAATTCAGTAGCAATTCCCACTTGATAGCCAATCACCATAACAATTGCAAGCTACACGTGACAAGAATGGAATCGAGATAAATGTTTTCATTGTTCAATGCCATTTGACGATTTGTAGATCAGTTCGGGAGGGTTAATTATGCGTTTCAGCAGAATATGCGAACGTGGCAAGTCGTCGACTGTACCTGGCTTGCAAAACACAATGTAACACACATAATATGCATTATTGTATTACAATTTACTTCATTTTAAATTTCGCTCTAGCCAACTTCTATTCTTTTGATTTTTAGAATAAAATTTCGAGCCTGAGGACCTGGTTGGTATCAGTTTGGCATGAAAGAGTTTGAGGAGATCGACAATGCGTGAAGCTGACGTAACAGCAAGCAATACAAGAAGCATGCAGACAAATATCATATTACCCTTATTCGAATTCTTTTTTTATTACTAATTAGTCAGTATTCGTTATTAGGAATTGTCTTTCCATTTGGAACAACTATTCAGGGCAGCTTCACTTAAGGCTAGATCTACAGTCAAGTTTAGCTGCATTTGTCGATCATGTCTCTGTGATTCCGACTGAGCTTTGACTCAGTAGAATTTACCCAATGAACGTAATTACGCTAACGTATTCATGGCTGACTTAACGCCATACGCAGTTAGAAATTCACCACTGGGTATAAAATGAGGGGCCGCTGGCTACGTTAGACAGCTGACCGCTATAACTTGGTTCTACGTGTATAATACGGCAGTTTCTAGCTATATTCAGGTGGCCGCTATAGACAGGTGGCAGATATGACATGTTTGACTGTATTCGTATATAATTATGATGCAGACTAGTTGTACGCATCCAAATACACTGATGATGTTCGAATATTACATCCCTGAATGTCGTGACGTACAAATCACAATCTCATACAACCTATTCCTTTCACATCAAATCAGGATCCTCTCCATGATCAAAGCAGTTAAGTTATTGCCAGTTAAATAGAGATAAATAAAAAAAAACGAAGAAACAAAAATACCTCCAAAAAGTAAAATAAAAAGAAAAGAAATTAACAATGTTAATGATAAGGTCAAAAGGTAGAATAATGTATTTCACTTAAGCAGATATGGATTTGAGAATATTTACATATGTCCATGATTTGCAGGCGGTATCACTGAAGATCCAACATCAATCCAATATCAAACTATTTTATACATCTCTCTCGGGATCGCGCTATTTATAGTTTTATCTATTGTCCTGGTCGTCATTGTCATCAGAAAAAGAGGTAAGATCCTTTATGAACATATGAAGAGTTTGTTTGCAAAAACCGATAAATCCATATTTGTCAAATGGAGATATTTGCAATTAAAGGTCAAGAAAAATAAAGAGAATAATAAGAAAATTTTTGCTTTTTTTGACCATAACTTCAAAAATGTACCTGCATGTGTAGCGACCAATATATCATTAAAAAGGTATTGTTTTGTACTTTATGACAGAGACCGTACTTCAAAATCTTCAAAAATGGACTTATCGGTTTTTGCAAACAAACTCTTCATATCTATTTTTCGATGTACATGTAAAGTCAAAACAAAGACAGGTCGAAGTTGGTTGTTAATTTGTCTGTATGCCTGTGTGTTTACTAGAATAGGCACTTATCTGAATGCAGAAATATAAAATATACAAACGTATATGTGGGGGGGGGGGGGGAGATGCTGGAGTGTGGCGGCGAGTATTTGAAAGCTATTTCATTTGTGTCAAATGCAAATTCACAGTGTCATATGAACATGTTTATACGTATGTGATCGTGCATTACAAAATCAACAAAGGTCGCATGCCCTGATTTTATACGAGGACTGAAAAAAAAAAAAAAAGGTCAATCTAGCCAATCTGGAGTTTTACGCATTTTCTATAAACGCAGTTCCTCTTCTGCATAATTCTAAATTCTTGGAGTCATAAAGCAAGGGTGAATTTTTAAGCATTTTTTTTTATTAGCCTCATTTCATTTCTTAAAAAAAAAAATGAAGACCTGAATATAAGAACGACCCAAGTCCAATTTTTGGCCAAATTCAGTTTAACATGGGAAATTGTAGCTCATGCATAAGACTCATCTTGTGTATACATGATCAATCCTAATTACCCCCGGAAGTGCCTAAAATGAATGAGTTAAATCTTATATGAATGTAAGAATGAAGGACTTTGGTCATTCTTACATGTGATTTTAAGAGATACCCTGACTTACTGTGTAGTTATGTGCATGACATCATACCTAAAAAATAACTTGAAATCACTCTGGGCTACAGGCAGACAGGTAAACATGTACTGTAGAGTTCATGTATTGCAACGTTAGGCAAATGTGTAGGCATTTCCTAGAACATTCTGGATAAGGTGAACTCTTCCCTTTCACATTCCTGCACTGTAGCTACAAATAGAACATAGAAACTTCTCGATCAACTGTATACATACAGACATTAAAGAGATTGTATAGATTTGGTTGAGACCAAACTTCAGGTTTCTAACACTTTTAGGTGAAATACTTAGAAACATACTATGACATATGAAAGAGTTTGTAATTTCAAGAGAAATCCAACGTTTAATTGAGGGAATTTGATTTTGAAATAGCCGATATATGCAAAACAGAGCGATTTTAATAAGATATGGGACCCATCTTTTTTTTTTCACGAGTGCGTTGTTTCACTTTGATTTTGGGTGTTTCAGCCATTTTAAACCGATTTTCATCAAATAAACTTTGAATTCCTGTAACACTGGTATGCTCTGTCGTAATACATAAGTGGTTTCTGTGTATCTTACATAAAAGTCCTAAAAATCCAATCCTCATCTCCACCTTTACTATGCCAATCCTGTAAATACATCATATGTGACCCTGCACCTCAAAACAAACAAAAAGTCGCCAGACATGAATCTTTAGTTAAGACCATATTCTGAAAGAGCAGACTTTAAGCTTTAAAATGATGTATAACTCAAATCAAATGGACTCTCCTAACCTATCTAAATATTGGAAAGAAAACACAAACTCAGGAAAAGTGTGAAATGAGAAAAGAGGCTCTGAAGATAATAGTAGAGTGTCTATTCAAGCGCTTAATCTTTACCAAACCGTGCTGGCTGTGCGATGAAAGGGACAAGAAAACAGGAAGTAAACCACCAGAGTAACAACAATTAAGAGATTATCAGATTAAACTGAAATTAAGCATGCCTTATTAACACATTCTGTCTATAATTAATGCCAACTTTCAAAGCAGTAGCACTATCCTTTCAGAAGTTATTATAGTGTAAAGTGAAGAGTGTGGACAAGGTTTTTCAGAAATGAAAAAGAGATTCTAAAGACACACCTAATCACACTATTCTACCAAAAATGTTCGAGATAAACTGCTAAAAAAAAAAAACTTTCCTGCCCGTTTTATGATAATGATAATGTAAAACAAGACCCGCTCTTTCAGAAAATATGAAAAAGTCAAGTTCGGCTAGGTTGACCTATTTCACTTATTTTCAGTCCTCACGCAAAATCAGTGCGTGCGACTTTATGTTCGTTTTGAGGTGCACGGTCACATATATCTACCAGTGTGTACATTCATGACAAACATCATTTTAAAGATTAACTCTGTTCTTTCAAAATCTGCCCTATTACAAAACCATGTCTGGCGACTTTTTGTTGGTTTTGTGGTGTATGGTCACACACACAAACACACACACACACACACACATACATATATATATATATATATATATATATATATATATATATATAAGAAGAGAGGGGATGGTAGAGGGAAAGAGGGGGAGAGAGATACATACACAAGTGGTATTATTTACTATGGTATTAAAACAATGAAAACGAAATTCATGAATAACTCTAGCATTAACTTCATTATTTTGTTCTTTTTGGGGGTATGTTCTGTCTACCACACTGTAAAATGCGACCGTGCATCACAAAACTAACAAAAAGTCACGCCTCTTGATTTTATGTGAGGACACAAAAAAGGTGAAACAGGTCAACCAAGTCAATCTTGAGTTTTTCATATTTTCTGAAAAAGCTTTTCTTCTACATTATACAAAAGTTTGGGATCATAAGTTGAATGGGAGAGTGTGTTTTCAAGGAAGTTGTTTTATTTTTTCTTCCTTTTTTTTCGGTAAACTAGCGAGATCAGGAATGTCTAACAGCCCCTTTTTCTTTCTTCAACATCCTTTGCGCACTCTTCGTTTTAAACAATAACTTCTGAAAGGATAATGCTACTGCTTTGAAAATTGGCATCAATCATTGACAGAATGTGTAGACAGAGTATATTTTATACCAAGATAATCTAAAAATGTGTTCATGGTTGCCGATCCGGTGGTTCACATCCTGGTTTTTTTCCCTATTCATGGCACTGTAAGCACGGTTTGGTACAGATTTATCTTTTGAATAGACCATGTACTTCAGAGCCTTTACTTTTCCAGTGTGTGTACTTTCTATCCAATATTTAGAAAGGTTAGGAGAGTGAATTTGAATTGAGTTATAAATAATTTTAAAACGTATAGTCTGCACTTGGTCACTTAACTAAAAGTCTATGTTTAGCGACGTTTTGTTCGTTTTGTCATACAGGGTCATATATTATTTCTTGCTTGTTGACTTACACATTTTTTTTTTTGAAAAAAAGTCATGAAATCATGCAACAAGTTATCTGTGTTATAGCGAGTTCATCTTCCCAATATGAATCGCTGAAATGAAGGGGGATGTGGAATGTATTTCTTTACTTATTTATTTATTTATTTACTTATTCATTTTTTTATTTTTGTTGTTTTTTAGTGCAGCACTTTAATAATGACATAACTTTACACGTATTTAGACAGGCTCGCAGCAGTTAAAGGGAGTGTACGAGCAAACCCTGATGGCAATGAGGAAGAGATGCAGGCATCGGTTCCGTGTCTTGCCGGAGTTGAGACGGGTATGTAAAACAAGTAAAATGGAAACAAAATTAGTTTCTGTTATCAAGGTTTCCACTAATGAAATTTTGTTCCAATCGCATGACACCATTTTGAACAAGCTCACAATTTGATAGTGGAGATGCTCCACTTCATTTCAGAATTGTTAAAACATTATGTTCAAAAACCATCCACAGTGAATGGTGATATACAATATGGAAAAGCTTGAACCAAAAGAAAAATACACTGGTTTTGAAAAGCTGAAAAATAAAGTGAAGAACAGCCGACCGTTGATTGTTATGTAATATGATATGCACACGCACACACACGCACACACACGTTGATATTGGTCTTTAGGATTCAACGATTTCGTCACCCGCTTAACACGGCCAATCATTGCTTTTTCAAAGAAAAAAAAAGTTGAGAAAAGGACTGAAGTGCTCGAGTATTCTAATTCCGATATTGCGAGTATTACAATGAGAATGTAAAGTGTTGACTATCTTTTTGTTCATTTTTTAACTTAAATAATTCTGAAATAATGTCTATGTAACCTTCCAATTTGCTGAAAGTGGTGTGAAAAGCATTTTGTAGTTTTACTCACATTCTTCTTGAACTTGCCTGAGGTCATTTAAAGTTACCCACAGTGGCGTTTCATCGTCAGGGTGATTAACAAGGTTCAACATACAGTCAATGGGCCACAATATTCAGTTCTGCATACATTCTATGCAAATAAATTACAAATACCGGATTCATGAATTGTGATCTGAAGGTTGCCTTATAGGTTCCTGAGCTTTGGAATGGACCAATTCATATAACTTGTGTAGCGGCACATGAGTATGTTGCGTGTATTTTTGTTTGGCGGCATGTTGACCATTTCAGGGAACACGCAGAAAAGCCCACTGACAGAAATCGCGTTAGTAAAATTATTTTACAGAAATGATGGGAATAATGAAATGGATTGTGAAAAGATACATATCGTATAGTTTAAATAGATAGATAGACATTTTGGCAACTCGAAGGGTAATTATATATTTCTGTTTTATTAAGTCTTTCTTACTGGCATTATTCTTTTCAGACGAAATGGACGTCAAAAACGCTACTCTGACAGTAGGGCCTCCTAATCTTCATGTCGGATCACACATGACCATTGAGGTCACAGTGCCAGGAAGGCAGACGTCTGATGCTCCTCTTGTCTCTTTATGGGTAGAGAAGACAGGTGGTCAGGTGATCGATAAGGTTACGCAATTTCGGATGGAATCCGGGAAGTTTTCAAAAAAGATCCTTGTAGAGGACTTGGGGCAACTCGAGGTCAAGGCCAAAGTCTGTGGCCTAAACACCATAGATCTTGTCACAAGTGTCATCGTTCAGTTAAAGGGGCGGTTAGTTACACACTTTTTACCGCGAATGTACAATCCTCATGATATCATAAAGCATGGAGATAACTTTATCGTGACAGACAAGGATTACCACCAAGTTCAAATTTTCAACAAGGATTTTGAACCAATGGTAAATTTCTCCCCCTACAAATCATTCGCGCCATATGGCGTTGCTTGCACTCGAAGCACATTTGTTGTGACGGATATAGGAGAAGGCTGTGTTGTGGAGTTTTCAGGCAATCGCAACTTTAGCCGAATTAAACACGAGACGTTCGGATACAATCATCTCGAACAACCATTAGGCATTGCAGTGCATCGGAATGGAAACATACACGTTTCCGACGGCAAAAAACATTGCATAGTTTGCTTTGATTCGAATGGAAAATTTTTGTCGAAGATAGGAAGCAGGGGGTCAAGTCTCGGGCGGATGGATACGCCTTGGTTCATTGCATTTAATTCTAAACAAAATCTGGTGGTGGCAGAATTTGGAAACAAACGAATTCAGATCTGGGATGTTGAAAAACGTACAGCCCTTCAGACAATCGATGTCACGCATTCAGACAAGATCTGGGACTGCAGAGGGTTGACCGTTGATGACAATGACAATATCTACGTCACGGCTCGGGGTGGGGGTTTTTTCCGTTTTGTGCCACATTTTAGTGAAGAAACAGTCTTTGTCTACACTCGTACGGGAAACTTCCTGGGGAAATTTGGAAGTGGCTTTAACTTCGTAAGAGGTCTGACCGTCACAAGAGAGGGACAAGATATTAAAGCATACGTCGTGGACGGAGCTAATCATTGCATTAGTGCGTACGAACTGTGATTTGAAATAGTAAAAAAAAATCGACATCCTTTCTTGTGCACTAATTGCTTCAACGACGCAGTCATTTGTTTCAAGGGGCAGTGTGCTGAAAAGATGTTTAAGAAAACCGCTTTCCATTGCAAAACAACCTGATACATCTCGCAACCCCAGCAACAGACGAATATATGTATTAATCTAAAGAAGGAAACCAAAAAGCTAATAAATGATCATCTTTAAGACATTTCTAACAGGACTGCTAAAACTTTGATTATAGAAAGGTTCCAAGCAGGATACCACATTTAACTTGCTTTCTTGTAGCTTGACAACCCGCTAACAGTGACACGAAAAGGTTGTGGTCTATTTGAGATATTGATCGGTGTTTCTTGCTAGATAAAGATATGGCGGTGATGGACACAATCGTTAGCGCGTCTTCCTCCAGACCCCAAAAGAACTGGGTTCGAGTATCGAGTCTCATTGAGCAATGTTGCGTGTAAGCATTCTCTCCCCTATTATTTCGTTTCTCGGATAGGACGTAAATGGATGTCCAATGTGATCTACATTCAAGCATGTAAAAGGTCCCACTTCATTCATTCATCGCAAAGAAAGACATTTTAGTAGTGTACCTACCTACGCAGACAAGAAAACGTGAGAATGTTGCGGGCCCCTCTCGTTTCGCCCCAAATGACAAAATTCTCTGGACAATAAATGATTCCCATGGTTACCTTTCGAAGGCACATTGCCCTAATTGAATGTTATGGGAATTCATGAGGACTGTGCTGATTCGGAAAGTGAGAGCCTGCAAGCATAGCAATCAGCAGTAGGAAATAGGAAAATCGTCCCCGTCGCAGACAGAAGCAATAATTTTGATTGGGCGTGATCTCGATAATGTTCCGGAAACATTACGCACATAAATGATAGAAGTGAACAATGAACCTCGAGTAATAAGTGAATACTATGGTATTGTTTGTCTCTGGTAACACTAGCAACATTTGACAGCATTATTGGATAATCTAATTTACACAACACACATGGCTGCAAACGCCTTAAGCTCCTGGCCCTCATATATGAATAATAAAAGGATATATTATTAAAAGTTGTAAGAGAAAAAAAAAACAGCTGTAGCAAAAGATCGCAAGCCACTATGATCAATGTGCAAGGGATATATTATTAACAGTTGTAACAGGGGAAAAAAGCTGAAGCAAAAGATCGCAAGCCACTATAATGTTTCTCATGATATACTAGGCCGTAGAAATCTATTTTTCATGGTTCGTATTTCCTTTTGCTATAGTGAAGTGTGCACAACAATAAATGTGTGATTCCCAGCACAGAAAGTGTTGAAATCAAATCAAATTTTATAGCCGACGGCGAATCATAACAGCATTTTCCTACAATTGACTTCTTACCAGTGCAGATAATGATAATAACATTAATGATGATAACAATATAACAAAACAAAGTGCCATACATCTCTTCTCAAAAGGCTGTCATTCCAGAAACAATCATGTTTTATTTTGCCCTTTAACGTGTTTTTTTTCCGTTCTTTTTCAATCTTCTTTTTTGGTTAAGATTTTCATTAAATTTGAAATTCAGCTGCATTTGCCGATGTCTTAATATGTAAACAGTTTGGTTCAAATAAGGGTGTTCATCTGTTATTGTGAAATAGCATCATGGTAATACTATGAAAACTAAACGAATGTCCTCATTCTTTGCAAGCCCTACCAATATATCCTGCAACTTTATAAGCTTTTATTCTCTCTCGCATTGTAGCTCGTGTCTTTTTGGAAGATAAGGTGTTCATATTCATAAAGTAAGACAATATAGAGATCAGATCAAGTAAGAAGACAACGAAGCATAACAACATTTTCTTAGAATTGACGTCTTACCAATGCAGATAATGATAACAATAATGATACAACAAAACAAAGTGCCCTACATCTCTTCTCTAAATGCTGTCATTCCAGGAACAAACATGTCTTATTTTGCCCTTTAACGCGATTCTCTTTTGTTCTTTTTTTTTCTAAATCTAGCTGCAGTTGCCTTTGTCTGAATATATAAACAGTTTGGTTCAAATAAGGGTGTTCATCTGTTATTGTGAAATAGAATAATGGTGACACTATGAAAACCATATAACGAATGTTGTCATCCACCGCAAGCCTTACCGATGTATCTTACAACTTTATAAGCTTTTGTTCTGTCTTGCATTGTAGTTCGTGTATTTTTGAAATTAGCGTGTACATGTTCATGAACTAAGAAAATATATTCTGATAACTTTAGCAAGTCCACATCATGCCTTCAACTTTTCGTTTACTATTATATTCTTCATTGCGATATAAATTCTATTTATACTCATTTGAACAAAATTAAAACACTAAACACAAGCTCAAATTACTGAAATTGCATGCACTCTCATCAGCATTACCATTCAAGTTTTCTTTTCTTGTTTTTTTCTTCAAGATTAATCGGGGACATTTGTGGCATAACTATTTTTTTGTATGTCAAGGCACTTATCCTATAGTTGATATTTGCCTATAATGTAAGTCTCTGCCTTCTTTCTTTGCATTGTGTAAATAGCCAAGAAAGATTTCCATTCGTGTGACATTATCGTTTGTATTGTTAAGTTGTTATTGTTTAATGACAACGTTGATGTTCACGTCAATGTTTGTGTCATTCAATGCTAATTTTGTTGGCCATTTTTGTCACGAAAGTAAGATGAGAAAAAAAGTTAATAAATGCAATGGAAGAATGTTGCATTTCCTGTTTGTTTGTTTGTTTGTTTGTTTGTGTGCTTGTTTTTCCCTCTATTCCAGATTTTTTAAAATATATTTTGCAGTCGACTTGCAATAATAGGATTGCATAAACATACAAAAGCATTACTTGCGTCCATTTCCTAATTACCGGGAACCTTGGCTCTGATTTTTTGTTTTAGGAAAAGTGAAGCATATCTGCATAAAAACGTCTTTCATTTAAATCAATAGGTCTTCTGCAAGGAATCGCTAATGCCGTTTTGGGGGAAGGTTATCGACGTACATGTAAGTTATGTTATTAACACCAAGTAATTCGTTAATATCGTCATTCCTCGCAAATATCGCCGTGTAATACTCATATTACATTTTTGTCTTTGAATGGTCGCAAAGCCTGCTTTACAAGAGTATGATACGCGTACAGATAAATTTATACATATTTTCTTTTTTCTGTTTAAAGACTGGGAATTTGTAAAAAAATATCAAATTTTCATACAATCTGTGTATATACTAAAATCATCTGAAGAAAAAAATATAGCGTTAACGAGGTTTTGAAATAATAATTTCCACAGGCACTTTCCTAAAGAGGTATTTGAAAACGACAATGACAACCAAGTCACTGAGAAATGCAGGATTCCCTTGCACAAAACCAGTCACTGAGAAAAGCAGGATTACCTTGCATAAAACCAGTCACAGTAGCTGCTGTGAGTAAATAGATATATTATAGTAAATGAATAAATCAAAGAGAAACAGTCAAGGCAGAAATTATCGTTGAGGTAATCGGCGGTAATTTTCAATAATAAAATGGCAAAGATGAGAACACACGTGCACACACACACACACACACACACACACACACACACACACGTGCACACAATACAAGGTTTCCAGTGACGTTTGGTACTGTAAGCTTCGGGATACATTTACGCCTGCTCTTATTGGGTAAATCCATAATGGTGGGGCAGCATAGCAAGCCTATTGTGCATTTTGAGGTACAAGCACCAGATTTGGCACAATTGTACAGTAACATATTGCGAACATTTTCAAATATTTGGCCACTTGGAATTCTCTCTTTATGTCCGCCATATTGGAGTTCAAAATGGCCGCCATTTAAAATCTACATTTGCGATTATCTCTTGGTCTAATGGAGCTATTGACTCGATTCTGGTGTCTAAATGTATGTTTTCAGGGGCAAGGAATCCAATTGTAACAATCTACATTGCGTATTTTCACCAATGGGCTGCCATATCGGATTTCAAAATGGCCGCCATTTGAAATCTACATTTGCGATTATCTGTGAGTTCTTATACTGCTATTGACTCGATACTGGTGTCTAAATGTATGTTTTCAGGGGCAAGGATTCCAATGGTTACAATCTGCATTGCATATTTTCACTAATGGCCGCCATATTGGATTTCAAAATGGCTGCTTTACATTGCATGGCCGCTTCTCGATCTACATTTGTCGTTATCTTATGATCTAGTGACTTGTTGGTGGTGGTAGTAGTAGTAGTTGTAGTGGTAGCTGTAGTGGCTGTGATGATAACAGAAATGTCACATGGTGTCATTCCATGTTCATCGTGATGCATGCATGCCTATCGACTGACGGTGCTAGTTTTTGTTCTGAAGACAGTTCCACCATGTCCAAGCGGTTTAGAATAGCTCATGCTGAGCGAACTTCACCATCAACATCACCGTACCACACCGCAACTGACATGAGGTTATGCTTATGAATGTGCCCTGGTGCGTTTGCATAAAGACTGTTCCTCATCGCCCTACCCTTCCTTCTTGAGTGCTCTCTTTTGTGCCCTCTGTAGTTTGGTGTTGTACTGGAGCCTGCACGTTTGGTGATATTGTGCACCGTGTGCAACCATCGCAGCTTCAAAACCATGGCCATCATCGAGTCTTTCCAAGTGAAATGATCCTGGAAACTCTCCAAGCTCACTGAATTTGATCAAGTTCTCTGCAAGTGAACTGTACCCACTACTAATGTTTTTCCTCATTGATTGGTCAGGTTTGGTCAGTGTCTCCATCTTGTCTTCTTGACATATTATGAATTAGCATTAGCATTAGACCAAGAGATAATCGCAAATGTAGATTTCAAATGGTGGCCATTTTGGAATCCAATATGGCGTCCCATTGTTGAAAATACGCAAAGCAGAATGTTACCATTGAATTCCTTGCCCCCCCCAAAAAAAAACAAAACAAAAACAAAACAAAACAAAAACAAAACAAAAACAAAAACAAAAACAAAAACAAACAAACAAACATACATACATTTAGACACCAGAATCGAGTCAATAGCGGCATTAGACCCAGAGATAATTGCAAATGTAGATTTCAAATGGCGGCCATTTTGAAATCCAATATGGTGGACATAAAGAAAGAATTCTGAGTGGCCCAATATCTAAAAAAAAAATGTTCTCAACATGTTAATGTACACGTGTGTCAAATTTGATGCTTGTATTACAAAATGCACAATTCTCTTAGATATTCGAGCTAAACCGCCACACTATATATAACAAAGGTTATAGCCCTATATATTTAACCAACATGACTGCCACTCTTTTCCCTGGAACAACGAATAACACTGAGACGAGAGGGGGTGTTCATGGACCGAAGGAATCCCCTTGGAGGTGAGTAGTTGGCAAGGAAATACATTACCTCTACCCTCAATACGGCATATGCAGGGGGCGGATCCAGGAATTCGGTAAAGGGGAGGAGCTTTTATAAAATCAATGGGGGGGGGGGTCGGGGGCGCACGCCCCCTATTTTTTTCGTTACATTTATTTTGTTTTAACAAGAAATAAGGTGGGGGCGCGCGCCCGGTGAGCCCCAATTTGTATCCACCACTGCATATATACCGATGATTTCCATGTGCTTACCCTTATGTCTTTTAAATTGAATGTGCATTTATGGCACCAACTTTGTCCATTAATTACAATCTGCCTCCATGAAGCCCAGGCTGATTTCCTTATACTAAAAGGCGACATCACTTTCGTTCAGCAAAGGGCTTTTTACACTTGTAAATTTTTGCTTAGTCCCGTACCAACGGTGGGGCTAAGGGGGGGGGGGGGGGGGGGGGGCGGGGCCTTAGCCCCACCGTTGGTACGGGACTATCCTTAGCCCACTTTCTGTTTACACTCGTTTTTGCCAAAGTGGGCTAGCCCCACCGATAATCCCGTACTATCTGGCCCTGCAAAATAGCAGGGTTAGCACCGCAATTGCGGTACCAAGCAAGTGAGTGTAAACAGAACGAAAAAATAATCCGGGGCTAAGCGACGGAGACGAAGTCCGACCCCCCACTGACCAATCAGAAACGAGGTAATCAAGTGCTGCCAGTGCGTGCGTGTACGTGTACAGTGCACAGCGTAATCATGAATATTCATGTGGTTTGGAAAGTCCGGGGCTAAGAAATACGAGTGTAAAAAGGTCAGTTTTCTCCTTAGCCCCGGACAAGAGATAGTACGGGACTAATAATTGGCCAGTGTAAAAAGCTGAAAAAAATGGTACGGGACTAACGATAGTCCTGGGTCAGAGAAAGTCCGGGGTTAAGAAACACAAGTGTAAAAAGGGCTCAAGAGAGGGACATATAATGGAAGCGGTGACCTGTGTTGAGGAAAAAGATATTATGGGAGAGGAATGAAGTAATGGGCAAAAATGAAAAAAACTTCTACAACATTGTTCGTCAGCTCCACTGTAGTATTCACTTTCTAGAACTCTTATTATCTGGTTTTACTCTTTTCAATTTTTTTTCTCTTTTTTTTTTTTACCATAATGTGACCGTGCATCACAAACCGAACAAAAAGTCGCACACACTCTGATTTTCTGTGAGGATTCAAAATAGGTGACATGGATGTACCTAATCAATCACTCTTTTTTGACAGAGCACCAGTCCTCATCCTCTATGCATTTTTTATGTTTATGTGTATAACCAAATTGGATATTGTGTTTTCAGTAGTTTTTACTGAATAGTATTTTTGTGACCCGCTACAACAAAATGGTCCTGAAGTCGCGCACGGTCGAAGCCGTGAAAATCGAGTTTGAAGTTCAGAGCATCAAAATTGGTCAAAACTTACGATTTTCTGAATTTGACATATTATTAGAGTCTGACATGTCTTCTATCATCTGTCGAAATTTTGAAGCAAAATGATGAAAGGAAAGACCCAAAAATAGCGTTTTTCTGGGCCATGTTATTTTGGCGTTTCAACGAAGCAGAAACTGGTTCGAACATTTGCATTGAGCGCCACACATAGGCTCCGCCCCTAACAACGACCAGAGTGATCTCATTGGTCAGTTCGCTGCTTGCCGCTAACCGAAGCGTGAAGCTCGCACACTGCCCAGTCGGCTGGTGCGTGCGTGCGGGTTGCGCTATGCATAGCCGCTTCTCCTGACATCCCGGTCACTGATTGGTCGGTGAGGAGACCGCCGACGCTGTGTTTGAATGAGCATTTTGGGGGTTGCTAGGCTTAATTAACTTCTATTGTCCGGAGGTGAATACTGATTTGCGTGTCTCTTGATTGAACTTTTAGGGCGCTTTTCTCGAAACAGTCATTTCCCAGACGTCTTGACATGCTCTCTTTTAAACATCGATATCTCCGCAGCTGATTGTTTTTATAAGACGTGTAATACATCAATTTAAAGCAGAAAGATTAGGAAATTGTGTCATGCAATTTTCAAATAATCGACCTCGCCCGACTTTAGGATCATTTTGTTGTAGCGGGTCACATTTCATTAGTGTGTGACAATTTTTGTCTTGCAACCCTTTTTTTTCATATGATTCGTTCACACACTTTCACTTTCAACTGGATTAGCTTTTGGAAGGAAAGTGCTACTTTATTCTCAGTTCACATCTGTCATTAACATAATAGCGTCAACGAAAGTGAAAATGTTCAGTCTAATATGTCTTAATTTGTTTATTGCTATTATTACAGATTTTTAAGTCCTCTTTTTTGTCTCGTTCATTGCACAGCTAGCTACGCGCAACTTGGCGAGATGAAATGCTAGAATTAACCTTAAATTCCAAAGCCTCTTTTATCAGAAAAAAACAGTTTCCTTGGTGTGTACTTCCTTTTCACCATTTAAACAGGTTAGAAAGGATCTAGTTGTCTCGAATCATTAGTCATTCCAGAGCTGTGAGTCTGCTCTTCTTGAATCGGCCTTAATTCCTTACCGCTTTGCAAAAGTGAGGCTCTCTTGTAAATCAGTTTCATGTAGTGAAGATACCTCCCTGTATAAAGAACACAGAATAAATGAATGCATGAATAAATGAATAAGTAAATAAATACATAAATGAATGAATGAGTACATTAATGAGAAGCTGGTTTCAAAAAGACGCTAACTCGATCATTCTTGAAAAGATTTAGCGCCTTTTGGATTCAAGTTCTTAGAAAAAAGAAATACAATTTCTGTGTTGACGATATAAATGTATATATCTTTTTTTTTTTTTTTTTTTTTTGCCTGATTCAGGGAAATACTATTATATATAAGCTCGACATTAGCCATGACACGTGGCCCGGGGCTTTAAAAAATAGATGACGGGCCATCATGTTTTATCTATGTATACATTTTTCTAAAGGAAAGATATGTGTTTTTTGCCACCATATTTTATCGTGGGGTCTTCAAAAGAAAATGTATCGTTATCTGTTGTAAATAATATAATATGCTATGATATACACACCAAACACACATTTATACAGTTTATATAGTTGAGGATCTGAATATAAAAACGAACCAAGCCCAATTGTCGGCAAAGTTCAGTTTGGGATTGGAAATTGTAGCTTGCTTGTACGCATGAACTCATCTTGTATATGAAGAGTTTGTTCGCAAAAGCAGATAAGTCCATTATTGAAGATTTTGAAGTACGGTCCGTGTCATAAAGCACAAAATAATACCTTTTAAATGATATATTGGTCACTACATAATATGTAGAATAATATTGGTCACTACATAATATGTAATGACCTTTTATAAAGGTACATTTTTGAAGTCATGGTCAAAAGAAGCAAAAATGCCCTTATTATTCTGTTTATTTTTGTTGACCTTGAATCGCAAATATCTCCATTTGGCAAATATGGTCTTATCGGTTTTTGCAAAGAAACTCTTCATATAAAGAATAAACCTTAATTACCCCTGGAAGTGTCTAAAATGAATGAGTGAAATCTTGTATGAAAGTAAGAATGACCCAAGTCCACGACTTGGGTCAAAGTTCCTACCAACTGAAAACATGAAATTAGTTTAGAATCATGTGGTCTAGTTCAGTTTTCACTGCGCATGTTATTAATAAGCATATGTATGGTTGATTTAGGAGTAAATAGAAATGTAACAATCAGGCCATTTTTAGAAGATGGAGAAATTAGTGAATCTTTACCTTACCTTTGAGAAAATGTTCCCCCCCCCCAAAAAAAAAAAGTTCAGGAAATTAATGTCTGGTTATAAATGTGTATACATTCAAATCTGTGTTACAAACTCACCTCTTTGACAATTGTTGATTACATGTTTGAATAGAGAAATATGTGATAGATTTTGTTTCATTATTTTGTACAAGCATAGAGACTATCTTATGGTATTATGCATTTCCAAGAACTGACTATCATTATTATTATTATAAATTTTGTATTTTCAATGTTGCCTTCCCATCATAGTTAAACAGAATACTATTGGACGAAAAAATAAAAAAAGGTGTTTTTTTTCAGTTAACTCGAAATGACATGTTTGGGACTTGGGTAGTTGTTGTTACTCAGATACTCATTGACATAAATGATATATATTATGAATAATAACATTTACATTATTACATGATTCTATTATATATTTACATTATGTACATTACTTGCTTCAACAAAAGGACCCCCAAATCCATAATGTTAAAAAAAATATTTATTTATTTCCTCACTCTTCCGCTTTAATTTTGTTTATAGCACGACTCATGAAAGTATTCGGTTGCGGAGATATTGATGGTTTAATGAGACCATCTAGGAAACCAGAGTTTCGAGAAAACCGCCTTTTATGTTTTCCTTTCGATGCAATATTGCACAAGGGAAGGCAAAACAGTTTTCACCTCTTGACAATGAATGTCTGCTCAGAGCTAGCTCGACGATGTTCATTCAAACTTATCGCCAACGGTCTACAGGTCTACAGGTCAATCAGTAACCATGGTGCCACGCACTGACTCAAAAAGATCACTCCCTCTATGCTAGAGGAGGAGTCTGATCTGCGGCTCAAAATCCAAATCTTCGGATAGGTTTCTGTTCCGTTAAAAGTCACGGAATCATGGCCCTGAAAAGGACTATTTTTTAAAATTTTCCTTTGATTCAAAATTTCGGCGAATGATAGGCAATACATTAGCCTACACATTTATGCCCAATACACAAATCCGATGGTTTTGACCGATTTTGATGATCTGACTTCAAACTCATTTTTTTTTTTTTCGGCTCAGCCGTGTTAGCGAATTTTTTGTTGCGGTAATGAAGTCCATCTTGATTTTGCAATACGTCCAAAGCTCAACGTCTGCAGTGCTCAAATAATGCTGTATGAATGTTGTCATAACACACACACACACACACACACACACACACACACACACACACTCACACACACAAACTCACATACACATTTTGAGATTACTCTCAATTTATTGACATAAACAATCACACTGTGCTTGGTACAAAAATGTTACGTGAATTTTAAACAATCACAAACGAATATTTACAGCCCTCTAAAGCATTATTAGCTTCTGAAACGTGGCATTTGAAAAACGGCAACCCTCACACTACAGCGTTTGTCAAACTGATGTTCTCTTGTAATACAGATCCTATGTTTAAAGTCCATATTGATTTTGCAACATGTCCAAAGCTCAACGTCTGCAGTACTCAAATAATGCTGTATGAGTGTTGTCATATATCAACTATATCTTATACGCACCTCTATTCTCACTTTTCTCTGATATTATTATGCTAAAAAATAAACAAAATAACGTTTGTATGTTTCCTTCTGTTACATTTACTTCAAAAGCTTAACAGTTCCCGTGGTAGTAAAGAAAAACATAATAACTTTATTCAATTTCAAATAAAGGCACACTCAATTTCATGACAAGTGGACTAATATTTACAACGAAGCTAGAAAAATACACAATCTTATATCCTTATCTGCATGCTGCAATCAAAGTACATGTTGGCATTCGTGTCTATACAGTATCATAAAACATGTATTGTCATCACAGATAGAACACTGTCCAACACTGCGTGGTTTGGGTAAGTTCATCGTTGCATACCGGGCTGTGTAATGCTAGGGTAAAAATATAACTACTAGGCCAACTGCCACTACTACTACCACTTATAACAAGAAAGAGGAAGAACAACAAAATTAACCCCGTATAGAGAACAAAAATGAAAGATGAAGAATGAAAAAAAAAAGCAAGCAAACCCCAAAATACATGACTTAATGACAACTAAACACTTATGGTTAGAATTATTAAAATTTAGAAGAAGTCAGATTGACCAAAGTATTGAACAACAACAACAAAAAAGAAACAGACACAAGAACAAACAACAACAAACTATCCAATTCAACACACAACGCTCTTCTGCCATACATATGATCTTTAATATATACTAGCTATACACTTTCTCCTCCATTGCAAAATAATTATATGAGAGTGTTCCACTTCAGCGTAAACATTTCCATTTACCTTAACCACATGAACATGATTCAATATTCATATATTTATTTCTTTTTTCTGTCATCCGTACTTACTATTCAATGGCATTGCACATTCCCTCACTCTTTGTCTAGTATCTTTTGAAATGACAATTAAATGCTAACATCCTACATCTCAAGTCCATCATCTCAGACCAAGAATAAAGTACAGGGCGTATAAAAAAGTTACACTTTTGAAAAAAAAATTGTCTAAATTACATTTCAAAATATTTGGAAGATTTTTCATATTTATGGATACCCAATAGTCTCATCTATCAAGTGCAATCAACAAAACAAATTTTTGTTCACGCTTGGCTGAACACTGACGCTCTTTGTCCAGAGTGTAAAAAATGGTTTGCGCCAAATTGAAAGAAGATGGAAAATTCAGCCAGCAGTCCAAATAAGTGTTCTCATTCAAACAAATTGCTCTTTTGCTCACAGTTTCAATTGATAATGTTATGATAGTTTAGAAATTTTCTGGCAATTTTCTGTCACGTTTTAAACGATTCCATTGTGTCATGGAAGGTTGATTAACAACATCAAGATCTTTTAAGCACAGTTATCACAAATCATGCACAGACATATCGAACCCACATGCCAGTCACTCAGTCAAGAAGAAAAGTAGAAAATTAATGCATCCTCAGATCATTGAATCAATCCAATCAATCCAATCAATCCAATCCAATCAATCAATCATTTAATCAATCAATCAATCAATTAATCATTCATTTCATCAATCAATCAATCATTCAGTCAGTCACAATTGTATGCATGCTTAAAGTGACAAATCGATACAGGGAATATCACCTTCCCCACCCCCCCCCCCCCCTTGGCTTAAAGGCTCGATTTTTTGTTTTATTTAGGTTTTTGGTATTTTTTTCATCCAAAATAGCCACTGCCCACTGCTCTCTTTCCTTGTTGTTTGGTATTGATGTGTCCGTGTATTGTAAAAACTGTGCTTTAAAGATATTGAAGTACTTGCACACTCCAATTCTAATCAATTAATTTAGAAATGGAATCATTAAAATTACGATAAAGTTGACAAAGAGATATCAGACTATCATAACATAATCAAAGCTTTAAGCAAAAGAGCAATTTGTTTGAATGGGAGCACTTGTATTTGGACTGCTGGCTGAATTTTCCATCTTCTTTCAATTTGGCACAGGTCATTTTTCACACTCTGGACAAAGAGCGTCAGTATTCAGCCAAGCGTTAACAAAAATTGTTTTTGTTGATTGCACTTGATAGATGAGACTATTGGGCATCCACAAATATGAAAAAATCTTCCAAATAGTTTGAAATGTAATTTAGACATTTTTTTTTTCAAAAGTGTAACTTTTTTTATACGCCCTGTATAGCTGAATGCCCGTATAAAGTGCATGCACTACATCAACCGTATCTTGAACAGAAATTAAACAAGGACCAAACACCGAACAATGGAACACATAGAGCAAGGACATTTTTTTGCAATTACCCTCAGCCCATCCATGTCATCCGGAAATCCCTCCACAAGTCCACACTGATACTGCTGTTATCTGTATACAGATTGAGAATGTTATGTACTTATTAAATCATCCTTGCCGTTGCCTGGGTTTTGGTACCATTACCGTGGTGACAGGTAGTCGAGATTTCCTTTCCCTCTCTCTCTCTCTCTTTCTTTCTGTTTTTCTTTTTTTAAACAATTCTAACCATTGGACTCTTCTCAGTCTGCACTTGTTCCAATCCTTATAAGAACTGGAACAAGTGCAGACTGAGGAGAGTCCAATGTTTAGAATTGTTAGGTTAAGCAATCATGCAAAAAAAGATAATTATCCACAATGGGGAAATATGAACGTTCAAAATCTGCCCAAATTTTCTAAAGTGGGCATGTCCGGACAAGAATGGTCCAACAGTGATAAAAAAAGCAATATAATCTTTAAGTCTATCTTATTACCCTTCGGCACAGATTGCCAATGCACACAAAATTAATACCACTGCAAATACAAATACCATTGTTTTGTAATATCACTTGACAGATAGCAATGGTAAACTATTTCCCCTTATTTGTCCCGTAGTTCATTTGTCCATTCATTCTCATGTTTTCCTTTAATCATATCTTCTATCTGCAACTGACATGTCAAAACATGAAATATGGAACCTCAGAATCTATGTTCTATAGGTAAATTTGATTTGAGGGAGGGCTACAGGTAAATGCATTTTGGACTGACATCTTTATTGTATACCCACTGCTGACAAGGGTAACACTTGCTCAATGTCTACGTTTCAGAAACCTTTGTTATGATCTGTTTTGTACAGGTAAGGAGACAATTTTGTTTTGTTGAGCTATACTGTATGTTCGTGTTATGTCCGTGACCTGTGAAATCTTGCGAAAAATTGAATAAAATCTTACAAACGTTGTTGTTATTATATATATATATATATTATATATATATATATATATATAACTATATATATATATATATATATATATAACTATATATATGACCCTTCACGACAAAACAAACGAAAAGTCGCCAGACATGGATTTTTAGTTAAGAGCAGATTCTGAAAGATCAGACTCTAAGCTTTACATGATGTATAACTAAATTGAAATGGATTCTCCTAACCTATATGAATACTGGAAAGAAATCACACACTCTGGAAGGGTGTACTGAGAAAATGCTAAAAGCTGATTATTTGATACTGAAATTACACGTTTTCTCCATACAGTGGAAATTACACGTTTTCTCCATATAGTGGAAATTACTCAATGCATAAATTCATAAAAGGGTAACGAAAACTATATATATTTATAGTTAACGCTCTTGTGATGGAACATTTCGGCAATTTTCAATGAAATGTACGAAATCTGATTTTGCAAATGAACCAGACGAGAGAAAGGCTAATGTATTATCCAAATGGGAGTTGCTCTGTTATTAAAGCCTCACAAGCGGGAAGTACTTTTTTATTTTTCCATTGTAGTGACAGATTTGGTGCACACGTTTGCTGAAATATTAAAGATGCTGCCAATTTCACATTCTCATGGGGAGGGGGGGGGGGGAATCGATCGATTCCCCTATAAGTTTGTCTTATATTAGGGTTCTTGTTGGCAGAAGCACAGATGTCTTTGTATGTTGAAATCCTATACAAATTATATCCATACTGATATTTATAGTGTAGTTACGATGAAAGAAGACAGGAGTATACACAACCCAGTAAGGCTTGTCTATGATTTTGTTTACTGAACGATTCTATCAACAATTGTTTTGTGTTTATGTATCCTTAGATACTTATTTCAAGAAATTTTAAATTGTAAGGTCAGTCAACAATGCATGCACACAACACGACGATAATCTAAACATACTTCTTGATGACAGCGCATGCACTAAGAAAAAAAAAGCCAACACCCCAACACTAACCACACAATGCGTCAATTTAAAGAAAAACTGACATACAATGATCTGACCTGGTCCCCCAAAAGCAAACCAATAAGATAGCAACATACAGCAAACAAGACATGTAATGTTCATGTTATCAACTTCAATGAAATCTAAATTGTTTTTCTCGAAAATGTCAATCAACCTTCACTGCTATGCTGGTTTGTACACAGCGCCTTATGTTTTTGTATATGCCTGTCATTTTCCCTCGTCTTGCTCGTAGAGTTCAACTTTTAGAATAGACAGGTAGATCTGTACGGCAAAATAAATAATCTTTATAATGAAACCAAATCTATTAAATGGTAAGGACACACGACTCCAAACTAACTAAATTCAATACTTTTGAGAAATTGAATGCAGTGATTCGGAACGTGGCAGGCTTGAAATTAATTTGAATGCTAATTGCTGAAATGAGTGCTCCTTTCTAAGAATAATCATGCTCCGATGGTGAATTTAAATGACCGGATTTTCAATGTGAGATCTGATTCAGTGCTGCAAACGTGGAATGCATGAAATTCATTGCTCGAAATTAGAACTTGAATGAAAAAAAAAAATTGAAAGGGAAAACATTAGCACTACATTGTTGGTTACGAATGTGCGAAACAGTCGTACGATTATCCGAATTGCTAATATATATATATATATATATATATATATATATATATATCTATATATATATATATATATATATATATATATATATATATATATATATATATATATATATATATAGAGAGAGAGAGAGAGAGAGAGAGATATGACCGTGCGTCACAAAACGAACAAAAAGTCGCACCCCTTGATTTAGGACTCAAAAAAGGTGAAACGGGTCAAGTAAGTCAATATTGAGTTTTTCATATTTTCTGAAAGAACTACCCTTCTTCTACATTATTCCTAAGTTTGGAATCATAAAATGAATGGGAAAGTGTATTTTTTTTTTTGCAGTTTTTCTACAACTCTTTTTTTTTGTAGAATAGTGAGATCAGGCGTGTCTTAGAGTCCCCTTTTCATTTCTTGATAACCCTTGCACACTCTGATAACTTCTAAAGGGTAAGGCTACTGCTTTGAAAGTTGGCACTAATCATTGTGAGAATGTGTAAATACAGCATGCTTAATTTCAGCTTAATCTCATAGTCCCTTGATTTTTGTTGCCCCAGTTTTTTATATCCTGTTTTTTTTTTTGTCCCATTCTTCACACAGGTAGCACTATTTGTTAAAGATTAAAAGACTTAATAGACACATAGACACTTCAGAGCCTCTTTTCTCGGTTCACACTTTTCCAGAGTGCGTGCTTTCTTTCCAAAATTTAGATAGGTTAGGAAAGTCCATTTCAATTGAGCTATACATCCTTTTAAAGCTTAGAGTCTGCTCTTTCAAAATCTACCCTTAACTAAAAATGCATGTCTGCCGACCTTTTTGTTTGTTTTGTGATCCAGGGTCATATATATATATATATATATATATATATATATATATATATATAGTGCACTCCCGTTACAACGAACACGGTTATAACGAAATTTCGGTATAGCGAAGTAAATCTTCTGGTCCCAAAATTATCACCATTAAAGTCTATGGTACAAAATTCGCTTGTAACGAACACGGTTATAGCGAAATTTCCGTTATAACGAAGTCTTCTCCGAGCGCCACAGACTAAGAAAAACAAAAGAAATGTGCTCCGTTATAACGAAATTCGAATTGCTTTCGAAAATACGTAGCGGAACAACCATTTATAGCGTCTCTGCATGGGTGAACGCTTCACACCACTGTATGTTCGCTCCTTGTGTCACGCACAGTTTCTGAGGGGAACTTGCGTTTATTATTGTAATACAGTTATCCCATCACATTTAATAGCTTTCCAGTGTATGATGAGTATTCAGCAAACAGAATATGATATATATACGTGGTTTCCGTGTTTTCGTTATATATTGTATTCGTTCGGTTATAACGAAATTTCGTTATAACGAAAGAAAACTGCCGGTCCCGAGCATTTCGTTATAACGGGAGTGCACTGTATATATATATATATGGGTCAGAATTTTGAACGATGTACAATTGAGCCAAAACAAGGCAAAATTTAAAAAGTAAGAAATTCTCCAAATCATTCATCTTACTGGAAAGAGTATAACTCAAGCTTTAATATGAATCCAATTATACTAGGATTTTCCCAGAGGAACAAGTTTTTATTCACCGCTGAAGTTTACCATGTCCAGAGCAGCGAACGTCCGTGAGGAATAGTACTGCACATACATTTGAATACTATTTAACATAGTTTGCAAAGATTTGATTCAGTTCAAAATCCTAACGAAATATTTTAAGGGACATGTGTACGTGCTTGCAGAATATCAAGCTTGTACTCTTAACCTGTACGTAATGGTAGACAACTGATGATTGAACTAAATTCGTCATTTCTGTTGAAATATTGCTCTTCCGCTAAATACTTTCTCCACTTTACGCGCATTTTACAGAAACTCAATATTTTCACCTCTTATTTCACTATCCTATACTTTAATCCTCACTCCCAAATAATAATATATCTTTTTAAGATGTATCTCATCTAGGCAGTCTCTATAACCCAACAAACATAGCATAGTTTTCATCACGGAGGTTCGCATGTAGCTCACGGACGTTCGGAACAAACAAGATATTGAACAATGCAGCTCGCTTGAGTTGGAAACGCATTCTACTCACAACAAACAGCAATTTCATGTCGAGAACAAACTCCTCTGCAAAATCCTGAATAGATATTACCAATTCTCAATTATATAAGCTTGTTTATCTTCTCATACTGAGGAATCAAAGAAAACAATTTTTCCATCTCTCATAAATGAAAGTACAAACGTACGTGTAATCTCAGTTACGTAGTCCATCCTTGAGAACGAATATATTATTTATGGAAATTTCGTTATCATGAAGTAAAGATTCAGGTCCTAAACTTGTTATATAAAGTCTACAATGCAAAATTTGCTTATAACGAACATGGTCACAGCTAAAATTATGACAAAGAATTAACATATGAGGGCATTTTATCCTGTGATTAAATAAAATAAAACAAACAAACAAACAAACATAGAAAAAAAAATGTGCTCCGTTATAGAAATACGAAGTTTAGCTGGGGAGGGCAGACGAATACGTTAGGAAGAAATCCCTCTGTGTTTGCTCCTTGTGTTACACACTGTTACCGAGGAGAATTTGTGTTATTATATTAGTCAAAAATGATAATAGGCTCCATACTGCGAAGTTTCGTCATAACAAGACACAATAAGTCCATATAACTTGGATGGATGTTTGTGACTTCGATATTATACAATATGGTTTGTTATAACAAACATTTTGTAGTACGTCATTTCGGAGGCTCGTTATTCATACAGTTTGTCAATACGAAAATTGATAGAGTTCGTATAGTTATGAAGCTTTTTTATTCCGTAAATGATAGGAATCTCCGAAGGTTAATCGAAAGGTTTATTAATTGGAACATGAACAATCATGTTCGCTTATCCAGATGTGGAGAAACAAATTAACAACTAAAATCCTCCAAATTTGAAAACGTCATAATAACCGTTTTCACCTAAACGAATATCAGACCCATTCCACTTTTAGAAGAACGGACCTAAAAATAATGATTCTTAATATCTATTTTTTTCTGGAGCTTTCGGAATAAGAACATTTTTAATAACAAACCTCCTGAATTAACTACAAACATTTTTTTTTTCATTTTCGGAATAACAAACCTTTGGACATCGGAGTAACGAATCTTTGGAAGAGCGAACGTATCAAAGTGCAACCTTAAACCTATTCTTAATCATTACTTTTTTAACATGTGTTTTCAAAGTAAGCACAAAAGCACAAACAAATTGACGATCTCTCTGTCTCTTAAATGTAAAATGGAAAAAAAAAAATCTTGGAAGGAATTACAAATGAACATTGCTTTTCAGTGATGAGTATAAAACAACACCATGTGATGATACATGTGATGATAAGCGGAGTATTTGTGTGTTTTCATCAGACAATAATTGTATACTGCATTATTTTTGTTCGCTTGTGACGGCATTTAGATGAATAAAAAACATAAACAAACAAAAACTTCTCTAGAGGAATTTGGTATAACGGGAGTGGACTGGCAATTCTTTTCTCTGTGTGTTGGAGCTCGATCCCTTCTCTGTTTCTCAGTCATTTTCATTCAACTGCTTCCACGTCCTTTTGAAACTTTTCCGTTTCTTATTCAACACATGCCCATCCGTAGCACTTTTCGGATTTGTTGTCGTTTGTGTTGTTTTGTTTTGTTTTTCTGTTTGGTCGCAGCATGTTCAGGCTACTTGGGGAATGAGATAAAAATCGTCGTGAAGAGAAAAATAAGAATGAATTATGGCATCTAATTATCATGACAATTACAGCGAACGTCCGTCATGGAGACCAAAACTGGATGTGTTCTGTTTGAGACGGCAGCTACCATAGTCAAAAGATAAACACTTGGAGCACCTGTCACTAAAAAGTGGCACTAATCCTCTTTCTCCTACTATGTAATCCATGGACTTATTCTACCAACGAACATCCGTGACCAAAACGTTTTCCGTTTGTTATTACAGGTACATTGAGTGATGAACGTTATTCACTTTCGGGTATGAGCGGGTCGGTGATCTGGTGATTTTCAACTAACATTAACTTTATGTGCAGTGATATATTTGTAATTATCAGAAATTTCTTTTCTCGGACCGAACGTCCGTGAGCGAAACTTTCAGAACCTGTAACAGTACAAATTGTCTCCAGAACCTCATTAGAAAGAACTTAAATTCACAGAAATTACAGATTACCCAAAATTCCATTTTCCTATAACATTGTTTTCAGTTTTTAGCTGTTTTCGTATAATTAGAGGGAAAACAAGTGTAAAATTGTGAGTAAATTTTCAACTGTTTGTTCATCATGATCACATAACGCCTTAAAAATTCTGAAACTACTGCTCTAAACTCATTGTTTACCTTGTAAAAGTTTATTTGTCGCTATTGGAGCCAAAAGTTTTAAAGAATACAGGACACTTTCGGGACAAGTTATCCCTATCGGAGGGATTGCATACGTCACGGACGTTCGCTGGAATTGTCACGGAGGTTCGTTCTACTACTAGGGTCATGTTCCAGGACGGATAACTAATCGGCAGAGAGTACCTAGCCTCCCTAACTCTTTCAAAAATTTGAAAAGGTATTGTCAATGCAAATTATAAGAAATTTGACATCCTTACAACATATGTATTGCTCAGAGGGGGATCAGGAGGTGAATTTTCAGAGAAAATATCAATTTTTTTGCTTGGTTTTCGGTGAATTGCATGGTCCAAAAACTGCGGACGAACCTCAGTCCGCTCCAAAAAATGACATGCAGCTCCTCGGCTAGAGAGCCAAAGGTAAAATGCACCTTCGCCATCAAAGCAAGATGGTGTCCCACTCGAAAACGTTTTAATCATCACGGACGTTCTTTTTTCTCGGAGGTTCGTCTAAAAATATAATTTCGATTCCTATTTGACAAAGGATGGACAGAAACTCAAAACAAACATATTATCGTGTGGCTAGATCTTAGTTGATTACGACTCAGAACAGTATCGCCAATAACGTTTAATGGGCTACGATCTTTATTAGAAAATAGCGGAAGCACGTCCGTGACGAAAACTGAGTATAATTTTGCATAAAAGAATATTACGTCCCATGTACAGCCAGCAGACGTACAATTTTTGCAGGATATGTTCATTAGGTGGAACACCAAATTTTCATATACGTTACAGTTGGAACAACAAAGTAGAATTTGCAGCAGCGATAGAAATAAAAACATCACGGACGTTCGTCTGTTTAGGACTTTGATATTTCAATTGTTCTCTGTGATTTTATACGTGCTCATAAAGTTCTTATAATTTTGTGGTACATACCCATGATATGTCAGATCCAGAACATGGTCAGATATTAGATGCCACGTACCATAAAAAATGCACATTATTAGTTTGAAAAACAAAAATTATTGTGAAAATAGCGTTTTTCCCGTATTTTTACGCTTTAAGTCCTTGTCAAATAAAAATATCAGGCAAAAGTCAACCAAACCAAATATTTCCTGAAAGGAAATTTACCAATCTTTGAGATGACATGAACAAATCTGGTTTCTTAGATCATCCTGGCGTGTTCTAAGGGAAAGAATGTCATTTGGTGCGAAAATAGGCAATTGTACATCGTTCAAAATTCTCACCCATATATGTGTGTGTGTGTGTGTCGTCTGCATGCATGTGTGTGAAGGGTGCAGTAATCTTTTCTGAAGTGATAGACATTTATCCTACCATTTGGATTGACCAAATGTGACCCTGCACCTCAAAACAAGCAAAAAGTCGCCAGACATGAATTTTTAGTTAAGACCATATTCTGAAAGAGCAGACTTTAAGCTTTAAAATGATGTATAGCTCAAATCAAATGGACTCTCCTAACCTATCTAAATATTGGAAAGAAATCACAAACCCAGGAAAAGTGGGAACTGAGATAAGAGGCGCTGAAGTACAGTGTCTATTCAAGCGCTGAATGGGACAAAAAACGGGAAGTAAACCACCAGAGTAACAACAATGTAGGGATTATCAGATTAAACTGAAATTAATCATACCCCATTAACACATTCTTTCCATAATTAATGCCAACTTTGAAAGCAGTAGCGCTATCCTTTCAAAATTATTAGAGTTAATGAAAAGTGTGGACAAGGTTTTTCAGAAATGAAAAAGGGATTCTAAAGACACACCTAATCACGCTATTTTCCCAAAAATGTTCGAGATAAACTGCTTTAAAAAAAAAAACACTTTCCTGCCCGTTTTATGATACCAAAATTTAGCATTATATAAAAGAAGACCCGCTCTTTCAGAAATATGAAAAAGTAAAGCTCGGCTAGGTTGACTCATTTCACTTATTTTCAGTCCTCACGCAAAATCAGTGTGTGCGACTTTATGTTCGTTTTGAGGTGCACGGTCACAAATATATCATTGGTTTTATGTAAAAGAATGTCATCTATTCTCATGTTATGTGCATTCAAATTCTTATGTTTTAATGTTTTAAAAATTTGTACGCGGCAAAATTAGCGGTCACAAGTTTAAATTTGGATGTAAGCATTCAAGTTCGTGTCTGGGAATGGAATTCCAAGAATATGCATTGAAATTATAGCGCAGACGGGATCGATAAGCACTTCAAATCACCTTCAATTTCGTTTTTAAGCAAGCGATTTTCACTAATGAGCACTCAATTTAGTAATGCACTTATATCTGTAGATAGACCTGATAGAAAAGAGTGATTATAGCCAGCTAGCCATTGGATGTGCCTTTTACTTGTTATCTTTTTTATCTTTCAGTTTTATATGTGACCCTGCAGCTCAAAACAAACAAAAAGTCGCCAGACATGAAATTTTAGTTAAGACCATATTCTGAAAGAGCAGACATTCAGCTTTAAAATGATGTATAACTCAAATCAAATGGACTCTCCTAACCTATCTAAATATTGGAAAGAAAGCACAAACTCAGAAAAAGTGTGAAATGAGAAAAGAGGCTCTGAAGTACAGAGTGTGGACAAGGTTTTTCAGAAATGAAAAAGGGATTCTAAAGACACACCTAATCACACTATTCTACCACAAATGTTCGAGATAAACTGCTAAAAACCACACTTTCCTGCCCGTTTTATGATACCAAATTCTAGCATATTGTAAAAGAAGACCCGCTCTTTCAGATAATATGAAAAAGTCAAGTTCGGCTAGGTTAACCCATTTCACTTATTTTCAGTCCTCATGCAAAATCAATGTGTGCGACTTTATGTTCGTTTTGAGGTGCACGGTCACATATTGTATCTTGTTATATGATGATCGGAAATTGCTTATTTGAATATCCAGAATGTTTTCTTTTGGTAAATAGAGATTATGCAAACTTCAATATAAAATCCTAATTTCGTCATGTCATCTCATGGCAGTCTTTATCTCTTATTTACATTTTTATTTTCATTGTTAAAATCATCATTAATATTGTCATTTGAATCTTTATTTGACATCTTTGTATTAACTCTTTATGTGCCACATTCGCACGTCCGACTCAGTCGACGGCGTGCCAAATTCGCATACTCTACTCAAACCCACAAACCCGCCGAAACCGATCAATGAATCGCCAAATGCCGCAGAACAATGAAAGCTTTCCTCGCGCTTTCGTTCGTCTCACACATAGCTTGAATTTGATGTTGTGATTGACTATCGCTGATAGAATTGTAAGTAAATTATAATTTTCTGTTACTGTTTTGTGTGAAAAGTCATGCCCGTACAGTAATGTAGCTACTGGTCATTCAAAAGTAAAAACAATCATCGATTTGTCATACAACTTCCATCAAAGCAAAATTTGGCATTTTCTCTACAACTTTGCTTACTGCATGTCCAGCTTAAATCTTGAATATTATATTTTGAACACTCGGGAAGAGTTGACGACAGGTGGAGACGAAGTTGAATAACCATTGCCGAAAATTAATGCACATTCAATGAATTATTATCATGAGCAAATGCGAAATCGGTTGACAACTTAGTGAATTTGAAGAAAATGAACGCTTGTAATATGATATTGAATGATACAACAATGAAAACGGCCGGGAAATCCTACAGATTTCCATGTGTTAATAAATACTAAACTCTAATCTACACATCTTTTTTTTTTTTTTTTAATATGAAATAAGGTAGTCCCTAAAACCTCCCTTTAGGTGAATTTTTGGTAAAATCCTGTCTGTCACAGATTTGATAAAAGATTCTGTTCTCGGTAAATACTATTTCAAATGAAATTAACGATCAAATTTCATTTTAAGGGTGTGTTTGCCCATGTATGCTCTCTCAGGGTGCTGTAGGTGCATTCGTTACATATAGGACAACATATAGGATAACACAAATACAGGATATAATAGCACAACTTTAACATGCACTATTCATGCTTATTATGATAACATAACATTTGAACAAATGTAACATGAGATCTGTTGAGATTGACGTTGCATGACTTATCATCTCCTTGTTTAAAGTACAGTTGGTTTCTACCTCATACAGGGGCAACAGAGGTTTTGTTGTGATTATTATGTCTTCCGTTATTTTTAAAGATAAACCAATTCGGCACCCTCGTCAAAGTCCAGAACCACGGGGAAAAAAAAAAAAACCAACAAAAACGGATGCCCAATTCAATCATCTTTATCCAAAAATTAGTGTCTTTATCAAAAGGGGAAGCACATGGTCACTTGCTCTCCCTGTGGCGGTGAATACTGTTGAAGAAAAACGTAATAACAAGGAAACGCATGTTTCCATTTTATTCTATTCTACAGATTATACAAATATAACATGCTCCCTCCTTTCATGAACATGGCCGAAGGTTATCTTCGCATTTTCATCGCGATTGCACTAGCAGGTAATGTCTGCCCTTTTTATTTGTCAGTTTCTCCATACAGTTGTTGTCATTTCTGCTTCTTTCTTTCATTAGGTGTAATTTGAAATATTTGTTATTTGAACTATAGGAAATAAAGGAGTGGATAAACTGAAGAAAGAGAATCAGATCACCCCCTGCTCTTCATTCAGTCTTTATTTTAACGTCTAAATATCCTCTAAAACACATGTTCTGCCCTTGTTTAGTAGGATGTAACCTCTTAACACATTTTATTATGAGCCAACAATTGAGTATCTGAATAATATTCATATTCAATAATGTTATATTTTAAGAACGACCCAAATCCACGGAAGACCATTTCGAGTAAACTTAAAAAGACTTCACATCTTGTTTTATTTGTCCAATGATGTTCTATTTAACTGTGATGGGAAGGCAACACTATATATACAAATTAGAAAAATACATTTACATTGATTGTGGAGAGGCCATTTTGTGTGATGGACTTGGGTCGTTCTTTGAATCATATGGACTTGGGTCGTTCTTTGATTCATATACATGATATTCTGCTATAGAGGTGAGAGAAGGATGATAGAGGGCGCTATAATATGAATGTAAGCATGACCAAAGTCCTTCATTCTTACATTAATACAAAATTGAACTCATTCATTTCAGGCACTTCCGGGGGGTAATTAGGATTTATCATTTATACACAAGATGAGTCCATGCAAAGGTACAATTTCCCATGTCAAACTGAATTTGGCCAAAAAATTGGACTTGGGTCTTTCTTATATTCAGGTCTTCAATTAAGAATCGGCGTTATCGGAAATTTTCCTTCTTTGATATTTCGATAACTCAAAGGTACTGTGCAGTACTGGTTGAGGTGAGGATTCAGACTTATAACATTTTTTGGTGAGATAATAATAAACTTCTTATGAAATGTGATAGATCATGTGATCTTAAGAAGGATCTAACGTTTATTTGATGAAAATTGGCCTTGAAATGGCTGAGATATCATTAAAAAAGATCCTAATGAAATAGAATTTCCACGACTTTTATAAGGGTTTCTCTGTTTTACCTAGTTTTAGATATCTCAGTCATTTCAAAACCGATTTTCATCAAATAAAGTTTTGATTCCCCTTAAAATTTATGCTCCTTAACATTTAATAGAGTGGCTTCTAGATATCTCACAAAACATTAAAAGTTGAATCCTATTCTCAACCAGTACTGTACAGTCCCTTTAATAAATTCTGATTTAATAACTTTAATAATTAGCTCCCCACTAAGGCTTTTCCTACGCAACCGTATCACTTCGTTTCATTCTCCTTGCATTCTCTCTCATTAGCATGCACTACTTCAGAGTTTCAAGTACAATCGAATTCTGGTCAAGATGTCACACTTCACTGCTCCTTGGGAAATGCCGGATATGTGGAGATGCAATACTGGATGAACAGCAAGTCCGTAAATGCATTGTCCTCGTGCAGGAACCAAAGTTTCGATGCCCTGGTAACCGAATGGCCGGCAGATGGCGTTATTGAATACGGGGCACATGTGACGGAGCAGTTTAAATCCAAACTTATCCTGAGGGCCGATTTCGGCCTGATATTAATAAATGTATCACAGAAGGATGCTGGATGCTACCAATGTGGCCAGATCTTGAAAAATGCCGACGAACTGATCGACAATGCGATCATCCTCTCAGTGATTAACATTGATGTCTTCGGTAGGAAAGAGTTGGCATTAATTTATACAACACTACAATACATCAGCCCTTGAACCTTTGTGATGACCATGCGCTCAAGTTATAAGATTGACTTCTTGAAACAGTTTCTGCAAATCAAATGCAAATCACGGCTGAAGATGTAGAACTCTGAATCACATGAATGATAACAGAAACAAAGTATGCACCTTTTTCGATAATTTGAGAGGTGGGAAGAAGTATCATAAAGAGATATTCTTAGGTCCAACAATTTGCCTGCTGTATCGTCTTAGACCGTGCATCTTAGATCTGTTTAATCTAAACTGTGTTTGCCTATTATTTGTTTAAGAGTATTAAAGCCATAAGGCACAGCATAATATTATGACATCCTTGGATGTTTCTACTTACGATTCCTCAAACAAGGGATATGTTGCAGCATTATAGTGACCTGAGTATATCCCCAAAATGGAAATGAATATTGCCCAGACATGCAGCATTACTCGGTTCCATTCAAGAATGGATATGTTTCATGTCAGTCGAAGTTGACCTCATCAACATAGCTGTATGTGTCATCATTATTCTCTTTTCTTAAAAGAAGAACAAGAGGAAGGTGTTGCCTCTGAAGTTCTGACCCCACGCCCAAATTTGACGCCTCTGTACATCTGCATCGGGATTGCTGTTATTGTGGCGTCGGTGTTCCTAGTAGGTGTCATCATAAAGAGAGAGGGTGAGTTTATCTTTTTTTTTTTTTTTTTTTTTGGGGGGGGTTATTTCGTAAGTCTAGTTAAAACTTTTTTTTTTTTTTGGGGGGGGGAAACAAAATTAATCTTTATATCATTTATTGTCCTGCTTCTGATTCAGGAGTTTTTAAACCAAAGATGTAAGAATGCTTATTGAGTGCATATTAAAAAAGAAGAAAGAAATAACGAACGAACAAACAAACAAAGTGGAATGATCGAGAAGTGGGCTGTAATATTTTGATAGCTGATTTCATATTAGACATATAGTATCATTTACGCATTGACATTTAACAACCAATAACACTTTGTAAGATACCTTTAACTGGTCACTGTGAAAATGGTTAGCCACCATTATATCAATTACTTTGATTTCTTGTGCTCTCTTTCTTTGAGTTGCACCTGAATGGGATAATGCTATGGTGGAAAAGACTTTTCCTTCTCTCTTTTCCTTTGAATATCACTCTGCAAAATGCAGGTATGATATGTTCGGCTACGAGAGATAACATCGAGACGAACGAACGTGGAGAAGCCGAGGGACAGGGTGTTGGATTAAATCAACGGGAAAGCAAAGGTAGGCTAACGATGAGTTGGAATATGTTGAATTAATTATGGATTACAATATGTATATATATATATATATATATGCAGCAAGATTTTACAACCACATAAGTAAGAGGGTGGGTATACTTTAGTTTTGTTATGTCACTGCTAATGGTATACAGTGTTAATGACCATATCATTGATTATTAAATTAATACCTAATTTTCCTATTTCAGTCATTTTTGTTCATCAAATGCCCTCTGGCAATGATAATAAAATCATATAACCTTGCTAGTGGAAATGCACCCCCCCCAAAAAAAAAATATATATATATTATATATATATATATATATATATATATATATAAGAGAGAGAAAAAAACTTCCCATTTCTGTCATGTAAGTAAAGAACAAGCGATACTTAAAGTAGGAGCCTACTCCCCACACGGAATTTAAGAAAAAAAAAACCGTAAAGAAATTGTGTGAAAATTCGTTTCCCAGGCAAGGTGCAATTTTATGGTACTTGTATTGACTTTAAGTGCGGAAAATATATATCTCGGATTACAACATTCCTAAAGTTGAGCATTGGCAGCTTATATAGTGTAAATGTATCATTAAATTTTGCAAATCGATCACATTTTTTTTTTCTCTCTAGGGCTCAAGGCATCCATGTGACCAGGCACGAAGACAATACCAATTTCCATCTCAATGGCCATTTGGAAGAATGTTATACATACCCACATATACGAAGCATAACAATGAAAATGGCCCTGACGATTTAATGATACAAACAAATGCTTTTTTACATCGTCCATTTTGGTTGCAAGTAATTGTCTCAGGCCTTAAAAGGTCCATTTCCCTCTGACTATTTTCTTATCCTTGGGATGGTTAAGCGTAAAATATCCTAACTTTAATGTAAAATATCTGAACTTTCAGGTGAGTGTGAAATTTTCTACTGGTTAAGAAAATATAGAGAAAAGGAATAGTCCAATCCAATTGAATATTTAATTCCTTTAAAGGGTGAAAAATATATTTTTTAATATTTATTTTGTCTTTCGTTACTCAGGAAGTAAACACACATTGGGAAGTAGTGTCATCCAACGCTCTGAAAGTTTGACGTCTAGTGAAGAGCAGAAACATCTTCTAACGGAAGAAAAAGAGGGATCTTCAAAAGTGTCGAAAGAATCAACGTCCATCGATAATTGTGACGGAAAAATGGGTATACATGCACAGCGTGCAACAGTATTCGGAAAACAATAGGAGTGGTACAGTTTCGGTTTACACGTTGCTTCAGGTTCCTGACTTTTTTGAAGAGATAATGATAAAACTCATATGAAATATGAAAGAGCTTGTTACTCGAAAGAGGAATTCAACATTTATGTGATGAACAAATGTTTTTGAAATGGTTGAAAGAGCCAAAACAGGGAAATTTTCAAAAAGTAAAGGTGGGACCCATATTTTTATTATGATCGCTTTTTGTTACTTTGTTTTTGGATGTCTCGGCGATTCCAAAACCGATTTTCATCAAATAATTCCTCTTAGAATGGCACGGTCTGTACCATTTCATAAGTGGTTTATTGGTATCTCGCAACAGTTCCAAAGCCCAATTTTCGTCTCCACCAATGCTATACCATCCTGTAAACTATTAGGACACTATCATCTCAGTCACCTGCAAGTAACTATATCTAGGATGTTATTTGTTATATGAAGTATATTCTTTGAAGATTTTTTAAAGAAAATATGTAGACATTGTAGATTTGTTGACTCCCACTTTTGTCTAGGTTAATCCATCTCTATTAACCTTTGAAAGAATCTCATTTTCGTATTAAATCTTTTTAGCCCGTTGGGGAAGAGTCCCAGGTATACTTTAACAGCTGTCTATGGGGAAGGCGTGTTGCAGCAAAATCATCTCGTAATTAGCGGGTACAAAATAAAACAAAACAAAACAAAAACAAGAAAAAAATTCAAGCAAACACGGACAAACTGGATCAATTTTTATGAATCAAACAGGTTCCTTCCCAACCTAACCCCGAATAAAAATGCTTGATTTATGCACCATATTGCTATCACTTACCATACTGTTCCCACACACGGTCCTTAGACATGCCAGAGAAACCAGATCGGGAGGACAGTAATGCCGAGTCACGCACTGAGACAAGCTTAAAAACATCATCGCACGCTCTTAACAAAGGTGACGGTGAAAGTATTTCACATCGGTTTATGTTTTAAACCTACGCTTACAGTCACCTCAACTTCCTCTCTCATCCCGTTTTGTGTGTGTGTGTATGTGTGTGTATGCGTACGCGCGCGAGGGGGGGGGGGGGGCTACACAAAGTACAACACTGAAAGTAATCAGTAAATAATTTCACAAAATGGTAGATTTCTGTTTGCTACCATAGGGTACGAAAATCTTGTCATGTCTATGACATTTTCATCTCTTTAAAAAAAATGAAAGAAAGAAAGAAGAAAGAAAGAAAGAAAACAATGTTTTTGATGATTCTTTTGAGAATTTATATTTCCGTGTATCAAAAATATGAGTGCAAAAGCTTAAAATATGTTGGTGTTTATTGAACCATCAAGTGTGATTTAAGATGTAAATCGTCATGCCACATTGTAAAAGAACAAACAAACAAATAAACAAAAAATACGAAATACATTAATTTGATTTCATTTGTTTAATTGCAGCCAAGCCCAAGGAACCCATGAAGGTAAGTTCGTATGCAAATTGATTAACGTCTTATCTTTACTACTGTGAGCCACGAGACAAATTGATGAAACATGATAATTACCGTTAATTTTGCTAATTTCAAAAGACATTTACAATTCCTTCCATTTGGTTGATATTCCTTCTCAAGCGTAATTCGGATTTTAAGAGAAGATGAGTCCAATTTTTTTCTCAAACAATTTTTTCGGTTTTTAATCTTGGTTTTTCGAAGACATTAAAGACATCATAGGTTTTATTTTTGTTATTTACTTCATTTTTCGCATTTTTAAAACTTTGTCTTATGTTCCCATTGCTATATGTAAAGTAGCACTTACGTATGAATGAAAATTTGAAATGTCCCCTCATCGAAAACTCTTTTTATTGTCAGCATAGCTGATAGCCAATTATAACGTCTAGCGTAGACATGGCAAGCATGATACGCTATTCATATACCGACGATATCAAGTCTCTGAGATTCATATCATTTTAGGCCTGTTGCGTGGGGTCACGAGTGAAGGATAATGATGTGACTGAAGTTTCAACTAGAATATTTGCACATTTTTTTCTTAAATATATTAATAGACATTTAGCGATGCTGTTCACGGCATAATGGAAATACCACCCTACTGCTTAGCAATCATTAACACCCCAGAGTTCCAGCGGCTGCGGTACATCAAACAGCTTGGTCCGGTGTCTTTTGTGTACCCTTGTGCAGTTCATACACGATTCGACCACTCCATTGGGTGAGGTTTGTTCCATTTCCTCTTGATGCTTACATGCTACATGATTTGATCATTATCTTTTTAATTTACTGTCAGAATCACATCATTATTCTTTGTTGTATGATAACAAATATTTCAGTTATCAAAATTACGCTGCCTTTTTATTGCAGTTATAGCTTTGTAGCCTATGATGTGTGATAAATGTGGGCATTTTGTTCATCTCCCCTATGAATTATTATTTAACCATTACTCCATTTGATATCCCCTTTAAATGGTAGGATAAACCTCACAAGTAATCATCACTCTAATGTTTTCCGTTTCCCACGAGGAAGGGAAAAAGAAAAAGAGAGGTTACCCCTTCAATTACCCCCTTTTGACGGGTACTGCTAGAAAGAAAGTAGGCCCTTTCGGTAAATACATATTATATTGGTAAACTTTATGTAGCCGTCTACACCCTCTATCATGAAATTAGATTATCCGGTTCAAAATCTACTCACGGCGGTAAGATGATATGATAACGTGTTTGATATGTAGGCCTACTGCGCAGGGTATTGGCACTAACTGCTAATTCTCTTTATGTTTTTTTTTTTTTTTTTTTTTTACGTTTTCTCAAACACTATACCTGCCTATGCAAAAATCAAATTTGTACACAAAAGTGTGCATGATCACCCTAAATTGATATGCGCTTCATCATATCAGCTGCAGGAAGTCGGAGGAAAACCCCGTGTCGGCGACAGTACACTTTAAACAAATATGCTCTGTTCCTAGATATAATGACTTCATAATTGCTATGACCCCTCTTCAGGGTTTGTGTTGATCGATAAGGGTGGGATTTCACGGAGCACGCGAACGATTTGCGAAGGACGCGAATGACAAAATCCAGCATTCGCATTTTGGTCTGCAAAAGATCGCCAAACGAACGTGATGGTTCGGAAGCGTCGTCAATTGTTCGCGAATGTCGTTTTTACTTCGGCGAGAATTTCAAAAAAGTTTGAAATTTTCTGCGCACCTTTTCCGCACACTTGGTCGTAATTTGCTCGTGAATTGTTCTCGAAAGTGTCTTTAAGCCTCGTCATATGCGTAAGACCTTCGCAAGACACGCGCGATGTTCGCAAAATGTTCGTGAAACCCCAAACAGACTCCGAGACTTTGGAGAATGTCTCTTCGTGTACGTAACATGCTGTACTTTAGCAATGATACACACGACATTCGCACATACGTCGTGGAAACTTCGCACAAATTGCGCAAGAATAGTTTTCGGCTTCATTGTCGGAAAACATTCGGAGAAAAACTTTTCCGAATGTTGGATTTTGTCATTCGCGTCCTTCGCAAATCGTTCGCGTGCTCCGTGAAATCCCACCCTAAACTAAGGGTGGGATTTCACGGAGCACGCGAACGATTTGCGAAGGACGCGAATGGCAAAATCCAGCATTCGCATTTTGGTCTGCAAAAGATCGCCAAACGAACGTGAGGGTTCGGAAGCGTCGTCAATTGTTCGCGAATGTCGTTTTTACTTCGGCGAGAATTTCAAAAATGTTTGAAATTTTCTGCGAACCTTTTCCGCACACTTGGTCGTGATTTGCTCGTGAATTGTTCTCGAAAGTGTCTTTAAAGCCTCGTCATATGCGTAAGACCTTCGCAAGACACGCGTGATGTTCGCAAAATGTTCGTGAAACCCCAAACAGACTCCGAAACTTTGGAGAATGTCTCGCGTATGTTACGCGAAATCTGCGAAGTTTTTCCGATCATTTTACGACGTAATCGCAAACTGTTTGCGTACCTTTTGAGACATTCTCGCGAACGTTTAGCGCACGTTTGGGGGATGTATGACCTATACGTTTTTTACAAATAAAAATCGTAGCATACACCTAAACATCAAACAATTATTAACAACTATAGTAACAAAAGAAATTAAAGACTAGCAAAGAGAAAGAAATGTTTGAAATACAAAAAAAAATCGCAGAATACAGTTAAAATTAATCTAAAATATGTAAAATTTCATTTGAAGTATAAAGATTATGTGTTGGAGGAACTGCAAAAAAAAAAAAAAAAAAAAAAAAAAAAAGATCGCATGCTTTACTAGTGGAGATACGTCCCAGGAAAAACAAATGTAGGCAAGCACACAATAGAAAAATGAGAGAAAAAGAAAGGAGAAATAGAGGAAAGAAAAAAAATTCAACTCAAGACAGCTTCCACCTCTCCTTGGGTACATTTTCTCCCATGATTATTGAAAATTTTTCGTTGTTCGCATTTCCGTCGCGTGTTCTTCGTGTACGTAACATGCTGTACTTTAGCAATGATACACACGACATTCGCACATACGTCGTGAAAACTTCGCACAAATTGCGCAAGAATAGTTTTCGGCTTCATTGTCGGAAAACATTCGGAGAAAAACTTTTCCGAATGTTGGATTTTGTCATTCGCGTCCTTCGCAAATCGTTCGCGTGCTCCGTGAAATCCCACCCTAATGATGTATACGTCCTCACCTGCGCATGTGACAGCGCATATAACGCAAACATAGTTAAACATCCTTGGTATGTTGGTGATTCGGGCCTTCCGGATACCCATAACATACTCCATGTAAGTGCTCGTCTGCTTGAACCTCCTCTAACCAGCTGTCTTTGTTGTCCCTCAATACCCATTGTTTCATTTTGAAATACTTTTGAAACATTTTGAATGTTGCACCAGGCTTTCCTCTGTCAATATTTCGATAGCGCGAGAGTTGAGAATTTGACCTACATTATTTGGGGTGATTGAATGGCATCGCTGTAACATTTTTAACACGTAAATTCTGGAAACACTTATACAGAGTAATATTTCCTTCATTTAAGATTGATTTTGTCAAAGTGTTGTTAATGATAATGATGATGGTGATGATTTTCTGTTTTATCTATATTTCGCAATATATATATAGACCTTTGCATATTGATCACAAGCAATAACGCTGAACTCTTGTTTGACAAACATCAATTGAAAAAAATGTATGCTGAGTTATGAATTCACTTTGAAGGTTACACGCACACAAAAACAAAACAACAAATTTCATTTTGTCCCGTGATTATACCAGAGTCTGCCACTTAGCGGGGAAGCTTGCTACCAAACTGCAGTCTCACGAAAACAGCAACATGACGGACGTCGATAGACGATGTGTGGAAATCGCTGGTTTATGCCACGACCTAGGCCATGGCCCTTTTTGCAATACCTTCGAGGAATATATTACTGGCAAAAGAAAATTGTGGACGGTATACGCAACAAGCCTCCCCTTGCTTATGTTTTTGCTTTGGTAGCTTTTATTTTGTTTTATTTTCTATTTTCTTTTCTTTTGCTGACTGAATTAGAGAAGACACTTAATAATTATGATAGGAGCAACCTTCCTTTGTTTTGGCAGTAAAACTTGATACATCTCCTTCACATAATAAACTGATGATCTTCATTCGCCTCTTTTCCATTCGAACATATTCTCCCTTTCACGCTGGTTTTCATTCATCCAATTTATTTGAGACACTTCATCTCCATTTGTTTTTGATAATGTTATAATGATTAAGAACATCATGCACTTGAAGCAGCACTCTATCTCTTACAAAAAATGAATATTTATAATATTTATACAAAGGAATTTATGCTTGAAGAATGGTTTTAATGGCTATTTTGTATGTTTTGTTTTTGCTCCTTTTATACTTTTGCTGTTTGATATCATTATATGAATTAGAAAAAAATAAACATCAACGAGAAAACAATGCGAATTCTCGACAAAAATGTAAATATCAATATGTCTACTTTGTAAACACTGGAGTGACAATCAATTTTACATCATGCTGCATTGTCCTTCTCAAAATATCTCGACCCGGTTTTTTTTTCCATTTTTTTTTTTTGTAACTAATCCAGCATGAAGAACAATCTACGATGATTTTCCGGTATCTCATCAAGAAAAACAAGATCATGGCAGACCTAAAGGATTTTAGAATTGGCAAGAAGGAAATAGATATTATCTGCGAAATAATGTTTGATGGGAGCAAACCAAAGGTTAGTTTATAAATACACTACTTATATAAGACTACAGAACAATATGATCTGCTTTTCCAGATATAAATCTGAAAGATAATACATATTCTGAAGATGATAATACAATAAGCACTAGAAAATGAGAATATGAGTTTCGAAGCCCCATACCTCGGTCATTCTGTGGTATGACCTAAAATAATTGTATATTTTGGCATTGTTAGACGTACACACAATTGTAGTATCACCATATAAACTGCAATAAAACGAAGCGAAGCAACTCTGAAAGGTTGAAATCGTTGTTCATCGCAAGAACTATTAGGCGCCTTGAATTTGGGGTGATATGATTTGTTATTCGGGATACAATATTGTCAATCCGTCGTCATTATTTTTTTTTTCATCTTTATCTTCTTAGTAGTAGAACTATAAAATAAGGCTGTGTACGTTACTGCTCATTGAAAACGTGGAAGGAGAATCAAGAGAAGATTCCTTTGCAAATATATAGCATAGACTATTGTGTTGTCATATCAATATCTCTCCGAATAGTTTCACATTCATTGTGTCTGAATAATATACTTCATCTTAAATTAATCATTAATGGGAATGGGAATGTGGATATGGAGATTTTTATCACTTATTCATTATGACGAGTGTTTTTACCACAATTATAACCCCGAATAATGAGGAAGTACAAGACGGATATTCTAAATGTGCTTTGAAACCCAGAAAAAATAGTTCCAGGACGAGATATTTGAAGGCTAAAGTGTATTGAAAGTCAATGCCATGATCAATATCAGGACATTCAGTGGTAAAGGAACGCATTTTCAGTTTTACATTTGTAATTTTTTTTCACATATGTTAGTACATTGATGACATTCGAGCATAACGTACATTCTCCCCATGTGGTCTTTTTCATGAATTCCAGTAAGTTTCTTACTAGAAGCAAAGTGTATATGTGACCTTGCACCTCAAAACAAACAAAAAGTCGCCAGTTATGATTTTTTTGTTAAAACCATATTCTGAAAGAGCAGACTTTAAGCTTTAAAATGATATATAACTCAAATCAAATGGACTCTCCTAACCTATCTAAATATTAGAAAGAAAGCACAAACTCAGGAAAAGTGTGAACTGAGAAAAGAGGATCTGAAGTACAGTGTCTATTCAAGCGCTTAATCTTTACCAAACCGTGCTGGCTGTGCGATGAATGGGACAAAAACAGGAAGTAAACCACCAGAGTAACAACAATAAAGGGATTATCAGATTGAAATGAAATCAAGCATGCTTTATTGACACATTCTGTCCCTAATCAATGCCAACTTTCAAAGCAGTAGCACTATCCTTTCAAAAGTTATTAGAGTTGAAAGTGAAGAGTGTGGACAAGGTTTTTCAGAAATGAAAAGGGGATTCTAAAGACACACCTAATCACAATATTCTACCAAAAATGTTTGAGATAAACTGCTAAAAAAAACACACTTTCTTGCCCGGTTTATGATACCAAATTTTAGCATAATGTAAAAGAAGACCCGCTCTTTCAGAAAATATGAAAAAGTGAAGTTCGGCTAGGTTGACCCATTTAACGTATTTTCAGTCCTCACGCAAAATCAGTGTGTGCGACTTTATGTTCGTTTTGAGGTGCACGGTCACATATGCAAAGTTATCTCTCGTTAAAGTGTTCTGAGGGATCATAATTATTGTATGGGGGGGGGGGGGGGAGGGGTGGTTACCGGGTAATGCACACTGGAAACAGTAACTACCTAGACATCCCTGAAACGTATTTCTTTACCTTGAAAAAATACAGTATATAATAATATTTCTCTACTTTATAGTACATACACATGCACTCTTTTACTTTTCCAGGTCATTCCTCCTGAGAAGTTCTATCTTAAACAAATAATTCGAAACAACGTCAACGGCATAGACTGTAACATGTGGGATTACGTAACCAGAGATGCGCATTTATTGGGCATCCCATCTGCATTCAAAGTGGAGCGTATTCTTGCTTTCGTGAGAGCATGTGATATCAAACGTGACGAGGAAGAAAACAAGAGGGAGCTCTGCTTCAGAGACAAGGTATTACCAGTATTATATACAAGGTATTGCCAACTTAACAGTTGACATAGCTTAGTGAATGAGAGCACCCTTTTTTTCTAATTTTATAATAGCTGGTTTTAAAACCAGGAAGTTTTTATTACCCGGTTTGTTATGTTTTTAAGGTCCCCTTTGAAAATGACATTGATTAATTCATCAATTAATTGATTAATAATAATGATAATAACAGTAATAACAATGATGATAATAATACCTCGCTTTTGCATTGCTCGGCATTCGAATACACTGCACGATTATACGTGCATCTTGATACCTGTTTTATACATGTGTACAACGGTAATGGGCCCTAACCATAATGAGAGAGAGAGAGAGAGAGAGAGAACACAAATGACACATCTGAAAACATGACATAATTGGGAGACTTACAAATTAAGAAGAAAAATATCAGACAAATTAAACACGAGGATATGTTCAATCTATTGAGAGCTTTATTGCTCTAATTCTACAAATGCTCCGGCATCGTATATAAGATTATCAATGTTGTTGTAGTACTAGGTGTGTCCTCTACAGATGTTTGTGGAAATTGTGGTTTGTCAACAAAACACTTTCATAAATGATCAACCTTGACTGTAAGTCGACTTTGAACAAGTTGAACAATTTGGTCAGTCTAAAACAGCCGCAACAACAACACCTGATATAACACGTACTCATACACTTGCTTTGACAGGTTGCGAACGAGCTTAATCACATGTTCCTTACAAGACGACGCCTTCATTACGCCGCGTATCAACACAGAGCAGTGACTGCCGTGTCTATTATGTACGTTACAACTGATCCTTGCAGGTTATCTGTCAGTATGAACAGTACAAAGGGAAGCCACATTTCCTAAATATAAGCTTGATAAGCTAAGAATTATTACTAAGCCAAGTTATTCCATTTCATTCTTTTTTTCTTTCTTCGTTCTTCATTTACCTTTTTTTTTTTTTGTTTCAGGCTCGGCAGTGCGATTTCAATTATCAGCTTGCCGCTTCTACTAGCGGCTGTAACGTCGATTCCTAGTGTTCTTACCGAATACTGATCGTAAACACTATGATGTAGTGAAATGTATTTCCGCTATTTTCATTGTCATGTCAGTGTGAATCTGCATAAGCCATTATTCACCCATAGCAGTCATTAGGTTCTACACTGCATTCGCCGCGTTTACATGTTTGTTTGTTTTTTTTTTTATTATGGGCACAAACGATTCTAGTAAAGTTATACATGATTTCATTATTAGGTAGTATTGAATTTGTATAATTTGGACAATTTCTTAAGAAATTGTATCACTGCTCCTCTACGACATCAATCACCTTAATTTCCGTATGTTTTCCTTTTTTCCCTTCTCAAAAGCTCAATATTTTGCATACTTTTAAGTAGAACATAATAGACATGTCAAGTTAGGCGTTATATCGAGCATTGAAACATTAATAAATGTATTACGGTGACTTTTTTTTTTATAAACCCAATAAAACCGAATCATATCAAACAGGTTCAAGCATGCATTCCGAACGGCAGGGCCCCATCTCACGTTTTGGAATAAAAACGGGTAAGATTTCATTTGAACCCCTTTTTGTACCAGGGACTTTGGTCAGTGTGTATAGCCCTTTGGGATTTCTGTGCTTATAAACAATTTAAACAAACAAAAGCATACAACACACGACGCATAGACATTGAGCAATACATTATGTGTGACACTTTTCGAATAATATATTGTAGATATTATAGCAATCAACCTGAGTACACTTATCATTTCTGTTCATCATCAGTGTGAAGTTTCGGGATAATTATATCTCTTGTTTTGGTGGTGTTGCTGTTCTTTTTCTTTTCCTTCTTCTTCTTCTTATTATTGTTCTTAATATTATTGTTATGTTCGTGTGTTTTTATCATTTTTATCATTCTTATCATCTTTATTATTTTGTTATTCATTGTTATTGTCATTATTGTTATTACTATTATTATAATTATTATTATTATTATTATTATTATTATTATCATTATTATTATTGTTATCATTACTATAATTTAACTATAATTTCAGAAATAAATATAACCTTCCGAACTGCGTTGATGACAACGAAGCATTTTGCCAGGCGACCGATGGTATAGTTCGAGATATCATGCAGTCGAGATCCAAAGAGCCAGATATGGTGACAGCGCAAGGTATCATTCATCGAATCCACACCCACGAGCTCTACCTGTGCGTTAAAGAAATAACTCAAGACAAGAACATGGTACGATTGTGTGTGTGTGTGTGTGTGTGTGTCTTTACATCTTTATACCATTTATGACGTAGTGCTCAATAAATAATTTTATATCAGGCTGTGAAACTATAACATTGTTTTTTTTTTTTTCTCTGTCTGTCTGTCTGTCTGTCTGTCTCTCTCTCTCTCTCTCTCCGTCTGGTGGCTCGTTCGGGCATGTAAAATCTTCAGAAAGAAAATATTGTCGTCTGAAAAGAAAAGAATAACAATTAGATTCATTTCTTTGTTTTTCAACTTCAAATTACTGTGACCCGACAGAACTTTTTATCTTAAGTGGCCCAACGAAAATGTTGATTCGTATACGCAAAGAGCTTTGGGGTTTTGTTTTTATCGATTTCCGCAACTTGTGATGTATTTGCGGGGTTTCATTTTAGTCTGGTTTCGCGTTAGCACATAATGAAAAAAATGAAGTTATTAATTGGAGACCTATTTCATACATAATACGCTAGATAACATAAGATCGTACAGGCCGTTGAAATCTCTCCATTCGAAAAAAAAAATGTTTTGCCTGCCCGTAAAACATGAAATGAACATAAAATACCTAACAAAAATGCCGAGTTTTGCATTCTTCCCGTCAGAAGAACGTGCAAAACGAGAAATGAAAAATCCTTCATAGATTAATGGTGCATGTACTGCAAGAATTCTTTTTGTTAGAACCATGTAAAGTATGGCTTATAGATAAACCTTACTTAACGTCTACCTATACATTTCCAGCTTCGCACCACAAATCCTGCAGAAATCAGAAAATATTTGACGAACCAGGACGACAACGCTCCTCATAGTGAAGTGTGGCAGAGCAAACGCATCTTTGTAGAGGTATGTTTTTTTTTAGCTATTCCCGCCTGCTTTATATACAGTACGTTATGTTAACATCAAACACTTGATAATCATATAGTAGTAATATTCCATTTCAACGAAGAAAAGGTATTCAGAGAGCAGGACAAAAATAGAGATATTAAGACAAGAAGAAATGTGTCAAACTCAACAGGCTATATGTGCAAACATCATCTGTGCTAGTGTTGACTTATTTCCGTTCATCCTGTCTTTAGGCTCCTTTTGGCTTTTTTTTTAATTACCTTGGTTTAAGACTCGATATCCTTGTGATCTATCCAACGTAAACACGTCTCTATTCTACGTGGACTGCATTTTAGTGTATTTTCATGAATATAACCAGCGAGGTCACCTTTCTGATATAACGGCTGTTCTCGTATTAAATACAAATCTCAAACCATGACGAATGCAAATTGGAACCTGTTGTCATCGAACTAAAATGTCACCTTTAATTTGTATTAGCAGAAACCAAAAACTGTCCTTGAGTGGATATCAGCGTTCACTCATACAATCGTGTTATCAAGCTTTCAACAAAATGATTCATGGGGTTGAAAATTTATAAAGAACCTTCAAATAGATATCACTAGAACAAGTGTAAGGATGGTCCGTTACAAAATGCGTATATATCGTTTAACAGACTGCAGCATATGAGCCTGTAAAAATACAGGATGGAATTAAATAGAGAATGATTTCGACATAACTATTTTGGGGCAGAAATTGCCGGAATTCTTATTATGTCGATAAATATTCCAAACATTCAATATAGATATATATAATAAATAAATAAATATATATATATATATATATAGTTCAAAAATTTCATAAATTTGAATATATATATATATATATATATATATATATATATGAAGAGTTTGTTTGCAAAAACCGATAAGTCCATATTTGTCAAATGGAGATATTTGCGATTAAAGGTCAAGAAAAATAAAGAGAATAATAAGAAAATTTTTGCTTCTTTTGACCATAACTTAAAAAGTATACCTGTATAGGTAGTGAGCAATATATCATTTAAAAGGTATTATTTTGTACTTTATGACAGAGATCGTACTTCAAAATCTTCAAAAATGGACTTATCGGTTTTTGCAAACAAACCCTTCATATATATATACTATATTTATATGACCCGCTACAACAGAAGGATCCAAAAGTCGGGGGAGGACAATTTTCTGAAAATGGCACGACGTTATTTCCTTTAACACGCTTCCACTTTCATTTCATAATCACACGATTCATAAAAGTTCTCGGTTCTGGAGATATCGATGATTTCATTAGCACATGTCAAGGGGTTGTGGAAATTGGAGTTTCGAGAAAAACGCCTCTAAGTTTTTCTTCCGTCGCTATCATGATCAAGGGAGGCGAGACAGTTTTCACCGCTTGACGATAGAAGGCATGCTCCTATAGCGACCTCCGTGATGTTTATTTAAGCTTAGCGCCACCGGTCTACGCATGACCAACCATTAATTAGGATGCCACGTACTGACCAATAAGATCACTCTCTCATTGCTAGGGGCGTAATCTAGCTGCGGCACTAAATAATAATCTTCTGACATTTTTCTGTTATGTTGCAAGTCGGAAAATCATGGCCCAGAAAAATACTGATTTCTTGCCTTTCCTTTGATTATTACTCTTAGCTTCAAGATTTCGGCAGATAATAAACAAAACATTGGCCTACCACACTTTACCAAACGGAGAAATCCGATTGTTTTGACCGATCGTGATGATGTGACTTCAAACTTGGCTAAGCCGTCAGCGACTTTAGGATCATTTTGTTGTAGCGGTCATATACATTGTATATATATATATTATATATATATATATATATATATATATATTTATATTGAATACATGCATGTATTTGTTTTCCACAAATGACAAGAGTATATCCAGTATCTAATGCGTTCATCAGTAGCTGGAACGTTGATAATTCCAGATATTTACTTAATGTCTTGGGTTAAGCAGATGGGGCTCGAAAATTGGCGGTACCTCGAGATAGGCGAGAAATTAATTTGGTGTTAGTATTTGTGATCCGTAGAGGTTATACCGACATACTATTAACCGTAGAATAATGATAACATGTATGCAAACATTTAGACAGAAAAGACACATAATTCATTATCGTGTTATGCCTTAAATGTAAAGATTTGTTTTGATTTGTTTTTCTTATGATTTGGTATCCAAATTGGTACTGGTCGCATTGCTAGAGTGAGGAAGAAATGATTAGATATTTAAAGACGTGCTTCTGGCAGACGAATACATTTTACGTCCCGTCAAATTGTTGTAGGAAAAGCGAGGGCAATCGTCTTTTTCTCGAGGAATTAGCCACTGCTGCAAAGGAACACAGATAAATGACTGAAAATTGTTTGCTCATTTAACTTTGCATTTTGGTTTAAAGGGCACTTTTAAAAACAATTTTTATATCTCCATTGCATATCAATTATATGAGTTGATTAAGAATAGTATCATTTCACCTCTGTTTTGTCAGGTACTGAGGTTCGCTTACAGTGAAGCTGATACAAACCCATTTCTCAGCATTCCATTTTATGCTAAAGGTCATGAGGATATGACAAGACTTCTGCCACCGAACAAGGTAAACTCGATAGCTACGTGCTACGTAAGCCTCCTTGAAATTCTAAAGTACCAACGTACAGGTGGTTAAATTGGTCACATGATAAAAAGTCTTTGCTATCATTTCACACTGGTGAAAACAATATAAAACTTTTCAAAAGGCAACAGTACAATTCAACACGTTTCAATGTTTTTTTCACTTTTGCGATAAAAAAAAAATGCATCAATCATGACAAAGAGAATGATTTTTTTTTTTTTTTGTCCCGGAAACCTGTTCTTGAAATACGTTGTCACATTTTTTTTTTTTTTTTTTGGTAGAGTTGATGAATGTAGTGTTGTATTCACATGGAGGAATGTAAGATGACGTTTACGTTATTGGTCTAGATATTGATAGTAGCCGGCCTCAAGGATGCAGAGGATTGAACGGTAGGGATACGTACGGAAGACTACAGACTCACACTATTCCAATAAAAAAAAAAAAAAATGCTTTATTTCTCCAAAATTCAAACGACCTGAACATTTCCCCGAAAGACATCTGATCACAGTAACGATGCAATGTAACATTTAAACGGTGCCTCCAATTAACATTCAGTTCATCCTGGTAACTCCCATGAACTAGGGGAATCGAGCTTTACATATGACGGACTCGACGAATGTAATGACCCACCGTAATCAGCTGAGCTCTAAACATTGATGTGATTCATAATTAATTTCAGATATTGGCCCTCCTAACCCATTGAAAAAATGATTGAAAAGGAAAAGGTTAGGAAATACAGTTTCAATGAAGGCAAAGTGTTTGTAAGATCACAAGATCTCAAACATGCTGTGCTGAAGTATTTGATTTATCAGGTGAAAGATGTGCATGTCCGCTCAAAATGTGGTGTTGAAAAAATAAAGAGAGCAAATTCTCAGTTTCGGTTCTGTTTAATTAGCCAAACTTTGACAGTAGGTTGAAAAAGAAAATGTACTCTCCACGTGTTAAAGTGCTAGATGGTCAGCCCAAAAAAGGATGTAATTCTGCTTTGGTATGTTAGGCCTACACGCTATCACCACTTTTTTTTTTTTTGTGGGCTTTGAGGTCGGCTGTCACAAAGAATAATGACTGCAAGTTTCCAGAATCATAGTCTATATATACATGATAACCTAGACAAATATAATGGGACCTATAGATACTTTGCAAGCACAAGTGAAGAAGAACAGTGATTAAAATTCTGCTGGCGAAGTAGCGATATACTTCCGAAATTAAGTTAACGTCCAGTTTCAAAAATATCAATACAAAATTAACATTGTGTTGAATAAAGGTTTACAAACCATTAGTAATTGCAGGACTTAATTTTTGTTTTCCGCTTTTCCTATATAGATCCTTTAATTGCCTTCTATGTTTTTAAAAGGGCAATATCGCGAAGTTAAATAAAGGTAAATACTTCTTGTTTCTTGTCCATTCTATGCGTGCTTCTTTCAATTGTTTTCTTTCTTTCTTTTTGTTTTCTCAGATACCTTCCGATGTTCCCAAACAATTGGAAGACGTAATTGTACGAGTCTACACAGATATGATCAATGTGAATCTATCCGAGGCTGAAGAGTATTACGACAAGTACCTTCAATCAAGACTGTTTTCGAATAGTTGAACTGGACATCCTCTACAAGATGGAATATAAAAAGACATCAACCAACACAATTAAATCGCATGACCATCTATGTAGACTTAGCTCAAACAGCTTCTTATACTGACCAAACACAGCGTCATTGTTTCGTAATGCTTTGTGTGTTCATTGTTGGTAAGTTGCAGGGATCGGAATTATACCAAGAAACTTGAAAAATACACGTACACAAGTTCACAGGAAAATTTACACTAATACTAGAAAGTTACATTACATTGATGCACCCTTAGGCCAAGTAGATACGGGATGCGTGCAATGGTGCCCAATAGTCTTCGAAAACCTAATTTCGGCGAAACTTACATCCATCAGTTTCCCATACGTGATTTTTTACAGCGTCTATTATTACATACTGCAAAAAAATATCATATCCTTCCCCCGCATCCAGCCAACGTCAAGCTTAACGCTACACTTTATGTCTTTATGTGTGTGTGTGTGTGTGTGTGTGTGTGTGTGTGTTTTCAACTACTCTCTCCACGTACTTGCTTGTGTGCAGCCGGTTATTTTGAGACATGCGAGATGTTCACTTCCAATTTTTGCAAGCTTTTTGGACTTTAGCTTTATACAAATGATACAACTAAGTTGTGTTACATAAGATTATTCAATATCACCAGTAATGGAAGACAATACATTCCAGACAAAATCAACCAAGATGCTGTTTTTTTTTCTTTTTTTTTTTTTAGATTGAGATGTAATCAAAATGGGATTCGCTGTTGATATGTACAGTATGATACTTCTGTCTCCGCATATAAGCCGAAACAAACGTAGTCAAATAATGATAATAGTAGCATTGCAAACAGGGTAAATGTTTTCAATCTTTTTGATTATGAACAAAATATATATGTATATGTTTCTATTTTTATACTCATTTCTATAGCTATATATATGTGACACTGCACCTCAAAACAAACAAAAAGTCGCCAGACATGAATTTTTAGTTAAGACCATATTCTGAAAGAGCAGACTTTAAGCTTTAAAATGATGTATAACTCAAATCAAATGGACTCTCCTAACATACCTAAATATTGGAAAGAAAGCACAAACTCAGGAAAAGTGTGAAGTGAGAAAAGAGGCTCTGAAGTAGTGTCTATTCAAGCGCTTAATCTTTACCAAGCCGTACTGGCTGTGCAATGAATGGGACAAAAGACAGGAAGTAAACCACCACAGTAACAACAATGAAGGGATTATCAGATTAAACTGAAATTAAGCATGCCTCATTAGCACATTCTGTCCATAATTAATGCCAACTTTCAAAGCAGTAGCCCTATCCTTTCAAAAGTTATTAGAGTTGATAGTGAAGAGTGTGGACAAGGTTTTTCAGGAATGAAAAAGGGATTCTAAAGACACACCTAATCACACTATTCTACCATAAATGTTCGAGATAAACTGCTAAAAAAAAACACACTTTCCTGCCCGTTTTATGATACCAAATTTTAGCATAATGTAAAAGAAGACCCGCTCTTTCAGAAAATATGAAAAAGTCAAGTTTGGCTAGGTTGACCCATTTCACTTATTTTCAGTCCTCACGCAAAATCAGTGTGTGCGACTTTATGTTCGTTTTGAGGTGCACGGTCACATATATATATATATATATATATATATATATATCAAAATGACTACAGTTGTATTTTTGTACCTATATCTACAACCATATTTATATTCATATCTGTAATCATATGCATTCGTGATAACTTCCTTCCTGAAGGTGCTTATCCACTTTCGATGACAGATACTCTTAACCTATTCTACTTAACCTACCTGCATCTTAACTCTCTTGTTTTGAGGGTTTTCCGTGAATGACTGCATGTCACAGATAAGTTCCCTATAACAGAATATAACATGTGCATCAGAAAAATATACTTGCCAACAGTGGGTTTAAAAGAATTCATATTTAGGGGAATTTTGTGGACTACCACTGTTTGGATGGAATACAATTTGATTTGATTTGATTTGATTTGATTTGATTTGATTTGAATTGATTTTATTTGATTTGATTTGATTTGGTTTGATTTGATTTATTGGTATCTGTACCATCATTGTACATGCACATTCATGTACACAGATAAATATACGTTGTTCAAAGAATATGTTTTTATCATTGCCTTTGCAAATTGTAGAGCAAAAACGTACAACAAACATACATTAATGAATAGGACAGTGGAGCTACAGCATAGGCGTGGCTTGATTTATACACATCGGAAGGAGAATAGGAGGGAGGGATGACGTGCATAGAGGTAGGATAGTTGAAAGGAGAAAGGGAAAGCACTAAAAGTTTATACAAAGTAAAATCGTACTGTGATGTACAACACGTGAATTTTGTTTCAGTGACCAGTTTCTGTTACTTTGTGTTTGTTTGTTTGTTTGTTTGTTTGTTTGTGTTTTTTTTTGGGGGGGGGGGGATTAATGGATATGTTTCGACATTCTCCTCCTGTTTAATGAATTTCTTTAAATAATGTGTATGCATCGAAATGAAGCATAGTTATAAAGTAATATAAAGGTCAGTTGGGAAGCTGGTACACAACCAGAAGAGCTAGCCAGGATGGCCTTTTTGCGGGGTTGAAGTTCAGTCAAGCAGGTACTCTGGTTCCAGCCACATCTACCATCTCTTGACTGAATTTTCCACTTTCTCACAAATATTTTAACTCCTTGAAGAATTTACTTATTTGGACTGAAAAAATAAACAAATTTGTAAAACAAAAAGAGGCTAAATTGGTAAAAACAAAACAAAACAAAACAATAAGCAGCTTCCGGAAAGGAAGATATATATATATATATAATGTTTGTTATAACGTATTGTGTTTGCAGTTACCACGCTTGATTTTGTCATTGAATACAACAGGGTAAAATTCATTGAAGAGTTACAGTGTCAGGTTATATTTTTGCTGTGAACAATGCAATGTATGTTATTTTCACACTGTTAGTCCACTGGTCCTTAAAATAGATAAAATATACTAAAAGAGGTGGTGGGATACGAAGGAATGAAGGTCATTTAGCATTGCGCTTATTTCTTGAGCTTCTGCAACTAGAATCCCCTTTGAATTTTGTTATATATAGGTGTATTTATGTTATCTAGATATGAGTATGATGAAAATGGACCTATGTGGAGGATAGTGATGACATATTTGTTTTTGCAACCCCGTACTTCTTCCTCCCATTAGACATAATGCTGTTTTAAAAAACAAACAAACAAACAAACAAAAACCTGACATCCCATGCGTGCACATTATTTCCAACTTGTTTTGGTTACATAGTACATGTTATGCAATATCAATCTCATTTGAAAGAAATGAAAACTAAAATTAGATACTTTCCAGCCCTTAAAGGAACTATATTTGATAAGAACTGAAACCTATGAAATTTGAAACTAGCAAATCAATGCATTTTTTTTTGTTAGCCTTTATATGTGCGATGTAGTTGTATTTATGTATTTCCTTTCTAAAATTAATTTCTTGTGAGGGTATCATTTCGGATGTTTGTCATGCCATTGTATAGCCTGTTACACGTAATGGACATACTAAACAGAAAGTAGCATGTTTCATTTTCCATGTTTTGCGTATACTCCAACCAATAAGTTCATCTGCCATGCAAAATATTAGCATACAGTGGAGCATAATATTGGGAAAAAAGTAACCAAAAATACTAAAAAAAGAAAAAAAAAGAAAAAAAGAGAAGGTAATCACGTTGTAGGTGTATGTCTATATTACTACTGTATTTTGACAACTTTTTGTACATGTGTGCGCACGTGATTGTGGTTGTGTTGTTGTGTTGTAGTTAAAACATACGTTGTAAAAAAATACCCCCTCCCCATCCCGTCGTCTTAGATATGCCACTTAGATATGCCACTTAGATATGCCACTCCATGGTTTATGTTTGTTAGCATAAGTCTCTTTTTACCTCCGCCAAGGGGGGAGGTTATATTTTCGTTACCGTTGCTTTGTTTGTTAGTTCGTTTATTAGTTCGTTTGTCCGTGTGCAAAATAACTCAAAAAGAAGTTAACGGATTGAGATGAAACTTGCAGGAAAGGTTGAAAATGACACTAGTAGCAAACGATTAACTTTTGGTAGTGATCCGAGAATTTGGGGGGAATTCATGAAGGATTTTTGATATTTTGTCAGGTAGGGTCAATGAACTTTGGAGTTCAGGCTGCGCATATTTGAGGTTTGCATTTGCGCACTGAAGTGCGTGCTCTAGTTTCTGCTAGGGCGAGGCGCGCCGTACAGCTGAGGGTTTATGACGTAAGAAAGGCTTCTATATTGGGAAATCGGGCGACTTTCAGCACACAATGCTATAAGTACGTATGGGTGGAAATTACTGATATCTCGATGGAAGAACAAGATAATGTGAAAATGAGCTGCATGCTTGGCGGAGGTCTGCGCTCTCAGAGTGCTGTTTTAGCTTTCTGCTGTCTTCTTGATAATAATACTCCGTAACACCATCAAAAGGTGCCAGTTTGGTTTAGCTATGTTCAGACTGGGGTTATCCCACTAGACTGACACCCACGAGTGATACAGCCCAAGAACTCGACATTCAAAACAGGTTCATGAGTCATGCAGCTCTCGGGTCCTACGGCCCGCGAGTTCGACACTAGGCAAATAAAGCCCATGAAACCGACACTATTAAAGTAAAAACAGCCCATGAGTTCGACAGATACAACACGGCACTTAATGTGTCGGTCTCGTTGGCCTTGTTAGCTTAGAGTCGAACTCATGGGTTGTATGACTCGTGAGCACACACACACACACACACACAATGACTCATGGGTTGTATGACTTGTGAGCTGTATGACTCGTGGGCTGTATGACTCGTGCAATGGGTGTCGGTCTCGTGATGTGCACCCGTTCAGACTATGTTGAAAATTATTCACGTAGACGGGAAGTCTATCGTCGGCCCGGAGTAGCAGTACAATCTCTTATGCAATGTTGGGTAATGGGACGAGCCTATGGGGAAACTCTCTGCTGTATATCTATAACATTGGTATAAAGAATAAAGTACACCAAAGATTCATCATTCAACTCGATTCCAAAGTTTCTTTAAGGTCATAGGCATTAATTCCTTAGAGTGTCTCAAACACGCTCTAGTAGGCTACTAATCGGAAGGCACCACAAAAACAAACAAACAAACAAACAAACAAACAAAAAAATCAAGAAAATATGGCTCGAGGAGGAGTTGTGTAGGCTCCTGCTCTCACTCTCTGCTATTTTGTATAACTGTTGTATTACAAAGTAAGACTAAGTATGATAATGGTTGCATAACAAAAACACAATTATTATTATGTTCAATCGCGTGAAAAACATACACTTACTATTTTCCACATTACAATCAACATAGTTGCTAGCACAGTGTTACACAAAAGACGTGCTTGTACATGTCATGAACATGTTACTGGAAAATGTCACACATGCCGATACAAGGTATTATGCAATTTTTTGAATCATGTACTTGTAATCTGCTTACTGATATTCCATGTTATATTACTGAGAATAATCTTGATTTATGTATGAAATTGTGTTGGAAGAAAAATAAATAAATCAAACAAAGAAACAAACAAACAATGCAAGAAAAGCTCTAATTCTTATACATCTGATAAACTCAAATTGTTATCTCAAGTCATTGGGAGGGCGCCCTCACCAGCCAAAGGCTTTTTTTTTTATTATTAATCTATCTTTTGGTGTCTTTTTTTTTTTCAGAGGTGTTGGAATTTAAGAATTCATGAGATATATATGCAGAAAAGAAACATACAAAATGACTAGAAATATAATTAAATGAAACAACAATAATGAAAATAAACAAAAACGAAAACAGTGAAGTCAGGATGATCCAAAAACAAGAGTAACATAAATCAAGACATGTAGAAAAAAGCGTTCAATATATAGAAAGGGCAAAATACAACGACACTGTAAGTTTTACAATGATATCAAGTATTCGGTGTGAGAAAAGAGTATACGACTGGTGACAAGTACAGAGGTGAATGATGACAAAATCGGAAAGTCGTCTATATATTTATATATATATATATACTTTTTTTTTTTTCAGGTGAAGAAGGCTACACAAAAGGTCAGACAATCGTTTTCAGAGGCAGTTTTTGCACCCGTCTTCCGGCAGTTGCGAGTCAAACTGTATAGTTGAACTCTACTTGAAATTCTGAGCAGAGGTTGTAATTCAAGAGCATTCTCGGGGAAACAGCTCATAATGACGTGACAGTAAATTCACATTTCTGATCTCTTGGAGCCATTGCAGAACGAAGTAATCTTGTCCGCTGTTCATACATTGCGCAGGTAGTAACGTTCAAAACATTGCTACAACCTGATTTAAAAAGAAAGATAACTAACTAACTAAAAAACAAACAAACAAACAAACAAACAAACAAACCAATAACTCCCAGTTCAGAGTGGAAAGACGGAAAAGACAGAATGATTAGTGAAGTTAGTTTTCTATATATTCATTACAATCCATAACGAGTTCCATTGTTGATTGTTTCCTCTTTGAGTATTTCATTAAATATATCTCATGAATATCAATTCATGAGTACTCCGGTACATCAATTTGTTGCTAAAAATCGACAAATTGTCCTTCGTCGACTTACAAAAAACACACACACCAATTAATCAGCGTTTTAATGGTACTCATCAAAGGGAGTGCAGGTGTGTAAAAGAGAAAGAGATAATGTGTGTGTGGGCGGAGGGTGGGGGTGGGTGGGTGAGAGAGAAAGAGAGAGACAGAGGGAGAGATGGGCATACACCGGGAGGGTCGGACTCGCCATGCGCGAACCAACGATCTCCTTATTGCAAGACCACATAGACAGGCGTCGTTTCCACAAGACTACCGAGCTTTCCTTTGACAACCAGAGCCGCTTCTAATTCTCTGTAAACAGCGGGTTCATCTTGTTTATTCCCATTGAAAATCTCTGGCATGAATTTGCTTCATTTTATCTCATTGACATATTGCTCTTCATAAACGAAGCTGAATGATGTTTTGAATACGATGTCTGTCTAGTGATCAGGAGATCGGTATGTAGACCTGTGCCATATGCCAATGGCTCTTAATCACGGGTACTATCAAAACATAGGATACAGTGTAGGCTGGTTTCCAGACCTCTTGCCAGCTGGACTCTGCGGTTCGGCAAAGGCGGAAACCATCTTAAACTATACTAATTTTCGACGTTGAGGGCGTCGATATCCTGAATAGCGAAAAAAAAAAATCGAGCAGAGGGTCTGGAGGAAATGTAGGGTTAGATCTACATCACTATAAACAAAGGTCAAATTTTCAATCAGCTGCACAAAAAAAAAAAAAAAAAAAAAAAAACCATAAAACAAACAAACATTTCGACACAAAATGTCATTAACCCATTTTAACCAGGTTGTCGTTCACAGTGCAAAGTGGAGTATGGATGGTGAGGACCACTTTTGTAAACATTTTACAATCATTGATGTTAACCGTATCTTAATATTAGTGTAATGAATAAAATACCCTAGCTGAAATAAGTCGGGGACAAAGAAAAGGAAAAAATGCACTAGACAAGTTAGGACTTGAATGGAGATATGTCGAGGTTATGATATTTTGTTTGTTGAGAGATTGCAGATACGTAGGTCCCTCAATCCGTGTCAATAACACCATCAGTATCCTTACTTGTGCTTCTGTGTGTGTTGATTATATTAGCAAACTGGAAAACAAAGTCAGAAATCGGATTGCATTAAAAAGACATGCATGTTCGGACATGTTTTATAAACATTATCAAAAAACAAGAGGTAGGCCTTGTAACTGACAATCCAGTCAATCACATTCTCAATACCCATTCGTTGACTTAAAGTGTTAGACAGATGAGCTTTATTTGGATTCCCACGTACACCTGCCTATACGACTACAAACGGGTAAGCTGTCTTTTATTGTTTTCCATTATAGATTATTATATTACCGATCAAAGTAAACCTGTGATGTACACTTGTTCTTCATGTGCGACATTTGTAGGAACAAGCTTCGTCTAATTATATCGTTAATCAAACGTGTTTTGTCAAAAAAAAAAGCAAAACCGAAAAGAAGAAATAGATGTATATTGGGAGGGTGCATTGTTGATTCATTATATTATTTTCACTTGTATTGTCATTGACAAAGGTCACATTTATGTTCTGTTTTACATGAGGCAGAACAATGCGACAACTGTGTGTGGTTCCTTGACGTCGTTTCACTTCAAAAAAGTAAGTAACATCGGGTTCTCTTACACGTACAAACACGCAAACACACACACACACACACACACACACACACATATATATATATATATAGAGAGAGAGAGAGAGAGAGAGAGACCGATGGTTTGAATTTAAAAGTACGAAAAGATCATCATCAAACTGAGATACAATATCATTTACTGAATAATTATAAGGATAACTGTTGTTGTTGTTGTTTTATAGAAAGAAAGGAGAGAGAGAAAAATGGGGCCCTATACAAATAATTTGCCCCAGACAGCACTTAAGATAGAACAGACATTATAAATCTTAGAAAAATATAAACAAGATTATTAAATATATATGTATGTACCAAGTCTCCACGAGGGAGCTCATATTGTCTCCACAAAGGAGCTCATTAAGTCTCCACGGGGGAGCTCATATTGTCTCCACAAAGGAGCTAATTAGGTCTCCACGACGGAGCTCATATGATATTTATGAATACCTCTAGGATAAATGCTGGAAATATCGGTTCTGGTTGTACAAAGAAAAGTATGACGGGACCTACAAGAAAGCAAGCTTTTTTGGCTGTGAAACACGAATAATCAGTGTTTTTGTTTTTTTGTTTTTCTAAGAGAAACGGAAAACGGATAGAAGGTAAGACCAGGTGATTTAATTATATCAAATAAGGGAAGCGGGAAACTCCTATATATAAAACAAATACACTAAAGTGTGAACCATAATTGTGACAGAGCTTTCATTTGTTTTCAGAGTATAAGAACATGATTTGTATTATCTAGAGCTTACTTTGGTGTACACTAAACTGTTGTTGCATTAGAACTATTATAGACATATTCAGCAAAGCCCCAAAAGTGACATGTGCAGCACTGCTGTAAAGTCATTTGGTGCCTGCCGTCGAGCTCTGGGTAGAAAGCGCGAGAGAAATGCAGAGAGGAGGGAGAGGAGGAGACGAAAGAGAGTGCGGAATTGCTGATGATGAATTCAGAGAGCCTGACGGCAAGGTCCAGACTGCTATCTATAGTGTGCTAACAAGAATGTTTGATCGGACAGTTGATTTTTTTCTTCTGAGCACAAAAGAAAAAAGATCCGCTGACTTCTTGGCGGAAAATTGATACATAATATGCCGACGTTATAACTGAAAAGATCTTGTGTTTTCAGTTTTATCTTTATTTTTCAAAAATTTATTGTCCGTAAGGGACAAACATCCGACAAGGTCGGTATTTCTAATGGCACGTTTTTGATTACAGAATAGCATATTATCAAGAATATTTTTTTTTTTTTTGCTGTTGCATTCCGCCATACAAGAATACCATTATAATGAAGGTATGGAGAAATCAAAGTATAGAATAAAGATTAGGCAAGATTTGACTTGTGAAAATACTTTTATTATTAAAGAAAACCCGAGTTTCCAGAAAGAACATTAAATAACTTGAAAAACCATTTCGTTATTTCTTTTCCAGCAATGTGAAACATTTTCATACACAAAATAACACAACATCAATACAATGTAGTAACAAAGAAAAATACGTGAAGTTAAGAATACTACGCATCACAAAAGCAATAACCATAAAAATTTTGTACAGTTAACTTGGTTTAATTCAATTCAATTATATTTGATATGAAGGGAAAGCGTTTAAAGACTATTAATAAAAAGCATACAATAAGTTTCATCTATGCCAATTGATAATTTATTGGCGAAAATCAGATTTGAATTCTTTCGTCATTTTGTCAGTGACCCAATGACAGTGTAAAGATCTCTGAGTGTATAAAAAGAAAATAAAAACAAACTGGAGTAATCAGCAAAACGTATATGAAAGGAAAGAACTGTCAAGGAACTAGGAAGATCGGTGATGCACAAATAAACAGTAGTGGGCCTAAAAGGAACCCTGAAGGCTCTGAAAGCATCACACATACTGTATTTTTCTTTCCAGCAGATTGAATGTTAAATTTCTCGTATTGAAAAAAACAGAACAAAAACCTAATCTAGAGCAATGTAAAAATTGCATGTTTAAGGACAGGTAAAACTTCGCGAATACACGCATCATCATTTTCTGTCTGTGTTTAAGCTGCAGATTCAGCTAGTACAATGACGGCTGGAGCTTTCCTTTCCCTTACAATTGGCCTACTCAATATCTCACCTGCAGGTAAGGGTCTATATCGGTCGACTGTTTGTTTTTGGCTTAACCTCAAACCCGCACAAAATAGTGATTCTGTTATCGCACATCGTAAAAGACTCATCGGTTTTTTTTTTTTTTTATCTTTTGAACCGAGATACGATACTTGGATAATGCAGATTACATTTTCATATTACATTGTCTTACATTTACAAGTACGTGTATTGAAAAATAACAGTTCTACATCTATCTTCAGTAAAATTCTGAATGTCTGCAAAATGACATCTCAAAGTGTAGAAGTTTTTGCATGCTTTTTCTACTGACATTTTTACTAATATTGCAATGAACATGTTAATAGCACCATTGTTGGATCATCAGCTCGTAATATAGGGAGGAAATGAATTTGAGGAAAAAGCGCAGTTAAAAAAAGTTTGATGCTGTGAGGCTTAAATGCTTTACGTGTTGTTTGAATTCCAAGAAGCTCTCTCTCTCTCTCTCTCTCTCTATATATATATATATATATATATGCGGGGTTAGAACCAATTAGAAATGCAGATTCTCTACTGGGTTATACAATATCGAATAATGCAACTAAGACTGATTTAAGTTACTGATAAATGATATACATTTTGGTCTCAAGAAAGAATATTTGTTTAGTTTTTTCTTTTCTTTTCCTATCTTTCTTCCCTCACAGTTATGTCACTTTGGGAACCTGTCATTACAGCCTCAATAGGGGAGACAGTTACTATCAACTGCAATTTTAATTGTGGTGGAAGCACGCAAATACGATTCTGGAAATACCTTGTCAGCTCAGAAAAGCAAATCCGAACTTGTTCTAACGAAACACTTAAAGCACTGGTGACGCAGCGGGGCATAGACGGAGAGGTCAAATATGATGACGGCATCTCACTAGATGTTCTCCATCGAGTCACCCCGACAGCGTCGTTCGACCTTATAATCCAGGATGTTTCCATCTCAGACACCGGTTGTTATCAGTGTCGTCACATCTGCCGAGATGACCGAGAGCTCCACAGCAATGTAACCCTCCTTACAGTCACTCAAGGAGAAACCAGTGTCGACACACAGGAAGATGCCTGTGAAGGCACGGGAGTATGTTGTTGGTTTCTAAATGAGGCATGGTATTGCTTAAAGCGTATGTGCATCTAGAGCTCTTGCCACGCAAATTAAATTGTCCAAATTTGATACTGCAGGCATCTTTTTTCAAGGCTGGATGTGTTTCTTGCATCGTGCAACTGTGACTTATATACACAATCAACACTTTAGTTGAGAGAGCGTACATATTGATGGCTCTACCAGTTAGTATACATCAGTGTTTTTAATAATCATACACTAATATACGGTCTTCCCTGCATTGATATCTGACATCCATTTGTTTTGTTTTGCCTTTAATAAGCACAAGAGGTACGTTTTTAAACCTGTTGATCAATGCATATTCCGTTTTTAAGATTGGGAGGGCGGCCAAATTTGAAGGATATGTGCGATGCCGGGAAACAACCGAATGGTTTAAGGGGGGGGGGGTAAAATGTGACGAGGGAATAGCCCGTTTCCATAGTAGGGATAATAGATGCAATCAAAGTTTCACATTATTTTCTTGATTTTTTTTTTTTTTTTTTTGGGGGGGGGGGGTTGAAACCACTCCTACCAAATTCATGCTGACACTAGGTAACTCAAGCTGTTCGCTGCAGCAGAAGATAAGTGTGTTCTCATTCAAAAGAACAAAAAAAAATCATTCTGCATTAACGTTTTGATATACAACGGTATATTTTAGATATTATGTATGCCACTTTCGGGTAGCCTCTAACCAACTTTCATGGAGACAGAGTGTCTTACATCATTTTTGTGTTACTGTGATGCAACTGTATGAGACAAAGAAAGAAAGGGAAATATTTAGTTCAGAACAATAATTATAGATATGTTATGATAGTCTTTGTATTTGTTTTATGCCATTGTAGGAGACTGGCGAAGTGTCCCTCCCCCCCCCCCCCCATATGCACTGAGAGAAGATAAGGACATTCACGAACGTAGCTAGTTCAACGCATATTTTTTTATGTCGTTTATTTCCAAGATTTTGGTTTGAGCTAGACTGGTTATACAAGGTGGGGGACCCCTTCTCGCTCTTTCCCTGTCTTTCTTTCTTTCTTTCCCTCTCTCTCTCTCTCTCTATATATATATATATATATATATATATATATATGTATATATAAGAAGAAGGAGTCTCAAATACGCCATCTGTAGATCCAACAAGAAGATTTTTCATCGCGAATAAAACCTCCTTGTTGAGATGGCGTATTTGACACTCCTTCTTAATTGTATATATATATATATATATATATATATATATATATATATATATTTATTATATATGTGTGTGTGTGTGTGTGTGTGTAAGTGTGTGTGTGTGTGTGCGTGTGTGTGACCTGTGACAGTGCATCACAAAAAAAGTAGCACCCCTTGCTTTTATGAGAGGAATCAAGAATCGTGAAACGGGTCAACAAAGTCAATTTTGAGTTTTCCACAATTATTTTCTGAACGAGCTATTCTTCTTTTACAATATTCTTCAGTTTGAGATCATAATTCGAATGGGAAAGTGGGCTTTCAGCAGTTTTTCTTCAACCCTTCTTTGGTAGAGGAGTGTGATCAGGTTTTTCTTAGAGGCCCCTTTTCAATTTTGAAAATTCTTTGCACACTCTTCACTTTCGACTGTAATAACTTTTGAAATGGTAATGGTACTGCTTTGAAAGTTTACATTTATCATAAGCAGAATAGGTTAATAAAGCATGCTAAATTTCAGCATATTCTGATAATCCCTTCATTGTTGTTGTTACAGTGGATTACATCATATTTTGTCCTATTCATTGGACAGGTAGCACGGCTTCGTAAAGATTAAGCGCTTAAATAGACCCTGTACTTCAGAGCCTCTTTTCTCGGGTCAAACTTTTCCAGAGTGTGTGCTTTTTTTCCAGTATTCATATATACGAGAATCCATTTTGATTGAGTTATATATTATTCTAAAGCTTAGAGTTTGCTCTTTCAGAATTTGTCCTGAGCAAAATCCATGTCAGGCGACTTTTTGTTGGTTTTGTGGTGCAGGGTCACATATATTAGTAATAGAGGTGAAGGTGGGGGGGGGGGGTGGGGGTGGGGGTGGAGGCAGCTGCAGCCCAACGCCCCGACAAATCGACATCCCCGTGTGCCATTATGATAATGATAATTTGTAATAAGTCTACAAAGCGTTTGGTTTCATAGCCTGAAGTTGAAGGTGGTGTGCACTCTTTTCTATTCATTTCAATTCAATTCAAAGGATATTTCATTTCCGATATATATATATATTTTTTTTGTTACTGCATGTTCAAGGTAAAAAGAATACAATGTATTCAACAATACATGGGTTGTACTAGATATGTACATATACATGTGAAAATAATGTTCACAATAATTGTGTTATGTGAAAGAGAGGCCCATGTAAAAGACAAGCTTGAAGAAATCTAGGCCACTCACTTGACGGTTCCATAGATTCATCTGATTTTTATTAATCTGCTCAAGTCAGGGGAAAAATACATCAGCAAGCGCTCATTAATCTACATGCTTCTCACAACAAATAAGAAAGATACATTCGCGTCAGAAAGAGTATAAGTCAGCCACACTCAAAATTCAATTTTTATGATTTTTTTTAACGAATATCCTTTCACGAATGCATCTGACAATTATCCCCGCCCTCCCCCTCTCCTCACGTTTTAGCTTGAAAAAAAGAAAAGAAAAAACATGTTGGAAAATTCATGAAACATGTCGTGGTACAATAGCCGGATTGAACGACTTCCACTTCATTTGTTATTATTTGAGGTGATTCATGTTTGATGTATATGTTCTATTCCTTTTCTTCTATCTCAGATCCTAGGACTTGGCGAAAATTGACAGTACTGTGCATATTTTTCTTGGCAATTATTTCAGTCCTTGTCACTGCACTGGTTACAGTGACTTTTCAAATTACGAAAGTCAAAAGTAAGTTGGTTCAATAGCATTCGATATGTTCGTACTTTACTATACACTTACATGATTTATTATGATGGTCTTTCAATTTTGTGACGAGGTAGATTTCTTTCTAATTTTATTCGAATTTCCTTTATGCACTATTGATTTGCTCTTAATTTACTACTTTCGTCAACAGATAAGCTGAAGCGTACGCTCCAAAGGTAAGCTGTTTGACTGTTTGTTCGTTGTTGTTGTTTTTTTTTCGGGGGGGGGGGGTTGACTAGTCAGAATGCGAAAAAGCAGTCCATCATTTGGCTAGGCGTAGATAGTCCTCTAATTTCATCTCAAATGAATCATCTTTTCACTTTATCATCCATTTTAGAACAGGGTGTCAAATGAAAACAGTGACGGGCTTGAAGAAGGTGAGATTAAATCCTCATTAATATAAAGCAGGTTGTACTCTCTCTAAAAAAAAAAAAAAAAAAAAAATCGATTGAAAATATTTACTCTTGAAAGAGTGAATACAAAAAGAGTGAATTTGGAGTTAAATTGGAGTGAATTTTGAGTGCAAATGTTCATTTTCACTCATTTTGGAGTGATCTCAGGGATCACTCAAAGATTTTTGCGTGATCTCTGAGGTCACTCTAAAACGAGTGAAAATGAACATTTTCAAACTTCACTCCAATTTCACTCTAAATTCATTCTTTTCTGTTCTTCACTCCTTAAAGTGTGAACGTTCTCACTCGATTTTTTTTTTAAAGAGTACAAATTAATCCAACTAACACACGCACGCACACACACACACAAATAAAAAAAAAACAACAACAACAACATTCTGACACAAAGATGTGTTCATACATATATATATGAGTATATGAATATAAGAACGATCCAAGTCCAATTTTTGGCCAAATTTAGTTTGACATGGGAAATTGTAGCTTATGCATGGACTCATCTTGTGTGTAAATGATAAATCCTAATTACCCCCGGAAGTGCCTGAAAGGAATGAGTTAAATCTTATATTAATGTAAGAATGAAGGACTTGGGCCATTCTTACATTCATATAATAGCGCCCTCTCTCAGCAGAATATCATGTATATGAATCAAAGAACGACCCAAGTCCATATGAATCAAAGAAGGACCCAAGTCCACCACACAAAATGACCGCTCCACAATTAATGTAAATGTTAATTGTCATAATAATATATGTTCTAATTTGTATATACAATGTTGCCTTCCCATCACAGTTAAATAGAATATTATTGGACAAATATAAAAGATATGAAGTTTTTTTTTTTCAGTTTACTCGAAATGATCTTCCATGGACTTGGGTCGTTCTTATATTTATATACTCATATATATATATATATATATATATATATACGAACTGTACACGGTTTTACTTTTTAAATGCAAGGTATTTGAAAAGAACATGGATCTTATTTGAATCATGCTATATGTCCATCAGCTTTCCATTGTTTCATTTTTTTTCCAACAATTATCCATGGGACATCAAAGTCTCATCAAATTGCAAATTCAAAACTCTTTGGTTTACTCATGTCTCTCCTTTCTTACAAATGTACAGCCAGACATAGGCAGATGACAACTGGATCACAAGAACAGTAAGTCAACCTACTTATACACATTTTGTATTTAGTATTATCTTTAAATAGAATTGATGTAGAGTGCAACCGAAAATCGTATTTTTCTACGAATTTCTCAAAGACTTCAGGTCTCCTTTTTCAGAAATGATATTATTTTCTGAAGCTGGAAGAGTGAACTGTTCTCTCATTAGAAACTTTTGTCGAAGCGTAGTTTTCATATCTCTTTCATTGTATCTATTGCTGGTAGATACACACAATATAGAGATATGCAGATCTTCTTGGAAACTATTTGCATAAACATTTATAGAGCCCCCGTATTACAAGCAAAATAGCGGAATACCTCTGATACGTAAGCATTATTTTTGTACAAAACAAAAAGACAAATCTTCCATTTGCTTCCACATAATAGTGTTGGTTTGCTCCACATGGCCACCGGAAGTTCGCGAAATGACAATAAAACCACAGGTGAGGCACTATACGATAAAGAGCTGCAGTATACCACAATGTCTTTCTTCTAGTGTACATATCTATATCTACAAAAAATGCGTACAACGTAGCAAATTAAATTATAACAATAGTCAGAAATTGACAAACAAAAGAATTGCCATGATCAATTAAGGAGGTAAATATTTCAAAAGATACAAACTCCTACTTTTAATTAAGGAATTGCAACATGGGCCGATTATAAGGCAAGTAAAATGATAAAGGACACGCCTCTAATCACTTTACATATATTTCGAAGAAACACTACATTATAGAATACACACAGTATAACACAGACCTATATACAAAATATTGTATCTCCATTTGTCTCTTGAGAAAGAAAAACAAAATCAGTGCAGTTATTCAATACATTGATTCTTTAATCTTTCGATTTTTCATATGATATATATATATATATATATATATATATATAATATATATATATATATATATATATATATATATTTTTTTTTTTTTATGTTGGTGTATATCTATTTTTTTTTCTTTTTTGTTTATATTGGCCAGGCTCTTTTTAATGCCCCTCCTCATCTCCACCAGTCAATACCTTCTACCTTTCTTCTTTTCTTGATCCGGGATGATCCGGGGAGAGATCCGTGTTGACACCTTTGGCATCTTGGGACATCCGGAAGGCCAACACGGCAACTTTTGAAGGTCAAAAACATCCGGCGTCATCCGGGGACTGCCGCGGTGGCAGAGCAATCCGGGATGGTCCGTGTGGCTGCCGTGTAGCTGACGTGTTGATCCATGTAGATGCCATGTTTGTCCATGTAGACACCGCGCTCTTCCGGCCTTATCCGTGTAGCTGCCGTTGATACAGTGTGTACAGTCATATCAACGCTCGTCGACACTCCAATGAGGTCGAAACTAAGCCGAATCTCCCCGGATCTCCCCGGATCATCGTGTAGATCCTTAAGAATCAGTGGCCTTTTATGTGGTGATTGACTTGCAAGCCGTGTTCCCTATCGGATTTGCGTATACATTTTAAGTTCATGTCACTGGTCTCTGTGCAAAAGTCATGGTAGTCAATGATGTCAAAAGTAAATGTAGCTACTGGTCATTTGAAAGAAATAGATAGGAACAACCTATATAGATACTATTGTCATACAGTTTACAACAAAGTAAAGCATGGTATTTTCTCTAGAACTTTACTCACTACATGTCAAGCTTAGCTGACATCTGTAAAAGTTACGTAGAATTGAAAACCAGAATGTTTCCCAAAGCATGGCTTCGTTAGTGTGTCAGATAATGTGGCACATAGGGGATCTAAAATATGGCACATAAAGTGCAAAGATACATGATGTAATCACAAACTTGGTTATATGTTTATAGAAAAAAAAAGATGAAAAAATATGTTACGATGGGTAAGATGAATAAGATTTTCAGCATTTCGATTCATCTAAAGTTGTCTGCATTTCGGGGGCTTTGAATGTGAAAAGGGATTTTGTTCGAAAGAAACTGAGCAAGGACAGAAAATGCTTTTCCATGGTCATATGGAAATTGCTGAGAGAGGATGCACGGAGAAGTTAGATTAAATAAAGGGGTGAGGGGAGAAATCACATCTTTGAGTTAAAATGGGGCAATATTGTTATATCTTATACACTATAAGAATAAGGTTGATTAATGGAGAGCCAGTCACGGTGTGGAGGGATTGGAGGATTGAAGTTGTGTGATGGTCACGTAAGGGTCACAAGCCAATCAACTTCATTTTCAATTCTTTGTTGAGGTAAAGTATTTAAAGTCGGTCGGCCAGAGAGGGGAGTTACAATAATCAATATAATTATGAAGACACAAATGCATGACAGAGACGTTCAGTGCAAGACTGTGTCGATCTAACTGATCTAACTGGCATCTTGAAAAGACTGGTTTAGGCAAATTATTTTTTTTTCCGCAATAACTCTAAGATATCCGACGAACTGAGGGTTGGGAATGGCACAATTTTCAAGAGAAGTACTGGGAGAATAATACCTAGCCTGAACTTGGACTAAATCAAAATCTTTGATTTAAAACAATTCAACTTAAGTTAGGTACTACGGACCATCGCTATGTCATCGATGCATCTCCAGTGCGTAGTATGTGAATGGAGCATGAGGGCTGGAGCTCAAGCTTTTCTCAGAAAAAAAAAAAATCTGTTATTTTCCCGTGAAGAAACAAGTAACCCCATTCCATGGGGGGGGGGGGGGAATATCAATGATTTAGCATGTACAGAGAACGAATCAGTCCAACAATATAAACGTACAGACAAAATATAGACTTTTAGCGTATTAACTTTTGTTTAAAAATATGATAATATGCATCATGAATCAAAGAGTGTCGTAATTTCCCTTATATATTCGTTGATAATAAATACACAATACTTACCTTAGGAAAATCTTGAGGAAGTCTAAGAGTTGTGTGGCGTGATATTCAGCGAATGAGGAACACACTCTCGAAACTGTAAACTCAGAAAAGAGGCTTTGAAGTACAAATTCTGTTCAAGAGCTTCATCTTTACCAAGCGGTATTAGCTGTGCAATGAATGGAACAAAAAAAACAACAACAACAAAACAAAACAAAACAGGATGTTAACCATCAGAGCAACGACAATGAAGAGATGATTAGTTTAAGGTGAAATTAAGCATGCTTCATGCTCTGTAGTTGATTAATGCCACCTTTCAATGTAGTAACTTCATTCTTTTTAAAGGTATTGGGTTGAAAGTGAAGAATATGGGCAGGGTTGTTAAAAAAAAGAGGATTTTATGAGAAACACTTAACTCTTTATGTGCCACGTTTGCAGGTTCGACTCAGTCGATGGCATGCGAAGTTCTCATTCTTCTCGAACACACAAACCCGTCACACCCGAACGATAAATCGCTAAATCCCGCAATACAATAAAAACGCACTTCCGTTCCTCTGATATAAAATGTGCATTTTATGTGGTGATTGACTGACAAGTAGTGTTGTGTGCTGGATATGCGTGTAAATTCTAAGTTTCTGTCACCTTTTCACCGCAAAGAGTTCGAGAATTGAGAAAAACTGCTGGAAAAACAAGTTCCTGTTCGTTTTATGATGCCAATTTTAGTGCAATGTAGACGAAGACTTGATCTTTTAGAAAAATATAAAGAACTCAAGATTGGCCAGGTTGACCCATTTCGTCTGTGTTTAGTCCTTACAACTTTTTGTTGGTTTTGTGATGCACAGACACACACACTCCTGTACATTCAATGTAGGATTGTATACACTGACGAAGGCCCGAGGCAGGCCGAAAATTTTGGTAATAAAAACCTTCTTGCTAGAACTACAAATGGCGTACTCGAGACTCCTTCTTTTTCTTCTTATATAATTATAACACCAGGGATGGGTAAGGACTAGGGTCTACTTCTTAAAATGAAAACGTTGCCCTCTCCCACCTACGCACATGCACACACACGCACACTCTTTTCGTAACATTTCATGTGGCTTGGCTGGTAATTTGTATCGTGATAAGGGGGTATAGAAGAAACATGTAGGCCTGAGACAGCCCACACATACGAGAATCTCAACAGTCTGAGATGGCGAACAACGTAGAAATTTGAGTGTAACTCTAGTATCTTAAAGTGCGAATAGCACTAATGTTGATCGTGTCCTCTCCGGACTCTTCACAGTGTCAGTTTCACGAAATGTTCTCTCTTCATCACGTACGCCAAACTTCTTACATAATGAAAAACAGAAAAAGATAAAATAAATTAATCAGGTATGCTCCCTACATGATGACAAAAGCCAAGCGAAACGAAACTAAATCGTAAACAATCGATGTAGTCATTTGTCATTTTAATTCTGACGTCCCATATTTTCAAGAGTTCAATAATACTTTTCGTACTTCAGATTTCAGAGAGATTTATGTCTCACGAAATCCTAAGTAATGAGAAGTTGTTGTACCTCCTGGAGTAGGAAGAATACAATTAATAACAGAGAAACACATTCGATGGCAGACGCCGATCCTGATACACGCATGTTAAGATCACTTCTGTGGTTCTGCGTTTATCATCAAATATGGAATCTGCGACGTTCTTCATATATCTCTGCGTTTTTCAAATGATCATGATAACAGGTAAGCAATTGTGTCCATCATATTGTATCTTTCTTATCAAATCTATGTTAAACTTGTGCATAATGAAACGTCTCCATTATTAGGTTATTCATGTTTGATTTCGCCGTTTTTCCAGCCATTTAATTACTTTTAAAGGTAGGGAATCCCATTTGCATGCCTTAAATGAAGAGTTGTATAAACACAGTGGTATGTTGAAGAGAGTATCATTTTAGAAACTCCCATAAAGTATTGAAAGTGGAAGGTAACATTTAGTACATTTTTATTGGCCGTTAGATTTTGAATTGAATTCTTTTCGGGGCTCACCGTAAATTCCAGTATATTACTAGGCTACCTTTGCAGACCCATGCACTGCATGTGTGTCCATCATGTATATTTTGTGAATACAAAACTTACAAACATTTCTATTTATTACATTCTTGCCACACACTCTATATGTTATTACATCAGCTCTTATACTTTTACATTTGTGTTTATAGATAAAAAAAAAATACAGAAAACTGCAACAAAAAGGCTTAAGTGTGGCTGACACACAGAACTACTGAGTAGTTGAGTTTTGTGCATTATTCAAATTGTAGATAACTGTTGACTTCCAAATTTCTAAGCAGTGGTCTAAACAAGTCCCCTGAGGTTCATATTTAATGTTTTGCTGCATTTTGGGAGTTCTGTGAAAGGTTTCCCCTACCTTTAAATAAAATGAATTGTATAAATTAAGAAAATTTTAACTTAGAATATCTCGGTCTGTTTTAATACTCAGATATGGATCACCTCTGTGCGTTCGGACATTTGGATTTCTATTCTAATTTGCCAAAGTCTATATTGAAAATTAATTGTTAATATTGCTAACAGTGATAATAAACAAAATAGCGCCCACATGCAAATAATAATGGAGATCACTACCTTCACCCTGGACTATGTTGGTCATATGCAGCTGTTTAAGCCTATTTCAATGTAACCCATCAGCGAAGACATTTTGCCTTACAAATTCGAACTAAATCTGTTTAAGGAATTGTCTTAGGAATTTCAAATTTGTTGTTGTACCTATTAACATGTAAGACATTACTAAATTACGAAGCACCATAGTAAACATTCACTATAGTCCATGGGCCAGGCCAGATATTGGTACCATCTCAGGTGGCAAAACCTTTTTGGTGTCGTTTTGTTTGTCGGGCATAGATATGCTTATCAAGCTATGATAGCATTTCCAAATGAGTAGCTTAGTCATAGTAAATGAATTTTTAACCAATTTGTTCTCGTTGTTATATCCCTATACTTCTGAATCGAAACTAACCGCTATACAAATAAGAGCACTGTCTTCTGTATGTTCCATAGAGCTGTAAAATGCAGCTCTATGGTATGTTCACAGGTGTTCTATTGTAAACGCGGTGCGCTTAGTCTTTATTCAAGGCAGCGAAGGGAATATCCAAAGGTTATGATGTCCACAGCGCTTAGTCTTTATTCTAGAAGGCGAAGGGATTATCCGAGGCGTATGATACAGTGTATATCCTTTTATCTAAAAACAACAACAACAACAACAAAAGCAATTCCTCGTGAATTTTACCGTATCTTTCAATTATTTATCATTTTCCCGCGAAAACGCTACGGTGAAAACGCTGATACCACGCCAATGTCGCTTTATTTCCCTCCAACAATATAAGATAATGCAAAACAATGTACCGGTACACTTCGATACATTATAATGAATGATATTGTAAATGAACAGAGTGATTTTTGTTTAAAACTGATATATTTGTTGATAGGGTAGTATAAAAACGGTATAGATAATCGTTATAAATCCCTTTTATGAGGAACTTTAGATATGATAACGGTACATTGGTCTAGATAAAGACTAAGCGCACCGCGTGACAGCTGTGGACATCATAACCCTTTGGATGTAGATCCCTTCGCTGCCTTGAATAAAAACTAAGCGCCCCGCGTTTACAACAGAACACCTATGGACATACAGAAGGCAGTGCTCTTCTTTGTATAGCGGTTTAGTTTCGATTCAGAAGTATAGGGATATAAAAACGAGACCAAATTGGTTAAAAATTCATTTATTATGACTAAGCTACTCATCTGGAAATGCTATCATAGCTTGATAAGCATATCTATGCCCGACAAACAAACTGACACCAAAAAGGTTGTGCCACCTCAGATGGTACCAACAACTCATTTTTCGGGTCTTGGCCCATGGACTACTACGGTTAGTCGTGATCTATCTATCCAGTACGAAGTTACATACAGCCTTGGAAGAACAACTTTAATCCACGAAGATTAAATATATTTGAAGATTTGAATGAGAAAAAAAAACCTTACAGCTATTTCAAAGCACCTTTGTAAACTATCATTTGAGTGTCTTAATAAAAGTCCCCTGCCAGTGCAAATTGCTGAGAAAACCTGACACATGATGGAATTAGGGAGATACCAGTCTGAGACGTACATTTTGAACGTATTTTGATTAAAAAAAAAAGGAGATTGTTTGCCTGGGACGTTTCATAATGGATATAACCGGTATGCTGTGTAACAAAATCCAAGTTATGATAAATGTAGAAAAATGTCTTTACGTCAAACAAGTAAAAGTCTCTGGACCAGTGTAATGGGAAAATTCGTTTTAAACAATAATACAAGATAAACTTGAAATATTATGAAGGAGGTGTAATGCACTGCATTTTGTCCACATTTGCTTGCTCCAACTTTCATATGAATTAAATCATATAATTATCAGCAATATCTACGCCCCGACTTGTTTTGTAGCTCCCGAGACATCTCGTTTCGAGGTATACACTGAAGATCTTATATCAGTCCGCCTCGGCAGGACAGCTCTGCTCACTTGCAATTCATCTCTCCCGAGATCCACGTTATACTCACTGTCCTGGTCATTCAACGGGGCAAAGATTATCCGATGTGGGGCAAGTCGATCAGAAGCATCAGAAGGAAGACTTCATCTCCTGCTCGACAGACATCGGGGGACCAGCCGGCTGAAAGTCGCTAACGTATCGGGCGTTGACGAGGGACTTTTTACGTGCAATATTCTAGCTGGCACACGTTTGGAAAGAAAATCCTCACGACTAAAGTTATTACGTAAGAGAAGTATTACACGTAACAATTTTGTTCCCTTTTCTTTTGAGTGTTTCTCTTTTCCACGTTGTTTTCATGACTATTTAATGCACTGTTATTTTCACAGCAAGAATGTGACCAATGTGAATATGAATGTAAACTAGCTCTAAAATTCACGGACTATAAAAGAAGTTAGTGAATATGTGGGCAAAGAAATTATATCATATATAATAAATATAAGCAAAATATATATAGATATAATGAATATTGAAAGTTTCTACATGTACATTTCACAATTTCAAGGTCCGGTAGCGCAGGGAATCATGGGTCGATCTAAATTAGTTGCCCTGCAGGGTACATTATACAAGCATGGATAGCGGAATTTTGCATCGACACTCCTGCCTATAGCCACCAGGCGAATCTAGTCGAGATTTATCGGTTTTATGTGTATATTTTACATATCGTAAAACATAATAACTCGGTGATAAAGCTATACTAACAGAATTTTCGAATATTCCTCAGACTGGTCGGCGTTCCCACCGAGTCTTCGATGTCATTCTGTAGTTTTTTGTCAATACTACCTTATCAAACATTAAACACACCATAATCTGTCTCCTACCCCCCCCCCCTCCCTCTTATTCTCTCTTTCTCTCTCTCTCTCTCTCTTTCTCTTTCCTTAATTTACAAATGGGGGACGTCGCCTAAAAATATACGGATTCAATTCACCACGCAATCTAATCTAAGCTGTAGCCATGTTAAAATGAAGAAATTTGAACGGTCGTGTTATATGCTGATATTCAAGCTGCCTCACGCTTTGTCAGAGAATCGATCACTTTGCGTCTATTGCGCTCATATTGACTCCAGCAACATTATTTTTTTTTTCTTGATTTGTGTATATTGTGACAAGGATGAACTAATATTCAATACTTATTCTGCTGGTTGATCTCATCTGATCTGATATACTGAACGGAAATAAGTACTTTAAAAGGGGTTACCCAGCAAGTAAATGATGATACTTTTTTTTTTTAACAGGTAAGCAGTGGTAGTGCCAGGAGTTATTGGTGCTAATTTGCAACAAACAAACAAACAAACAAAGAAAAAACAAACAAACAAACAAAAAAAAAAACCAAAACAAATGTGAACCGCCACGACAAAAGGATCTGGAAGCCGCTGACGGCTGAGCTGAGGAAATAGAGTTTGAAGTTATATCATCAAACGGTCAAATCCCTCGAATTTATTTCCTTTTTTTGGTATAATTATGTAATCAAAATCATTACGCTCGGTATTGTATCGTCTATCATCTACCGAAATTTCGAAGCTAAATGATGACAGAAAGGCAATAAGTAAGATTTTTTTCTGAGCCATGATTTTCCGACTTTCAATGGACCAGAAACGCTTCCAAAGATTTAGATTTCGCGCCGCAGAGAGACGCTGCCCCGAGCAACGAGGGAGTGATCTTATTGGTCGAAGCGTGGTATCCCAGGTAACTGATTGGTCATGCGTACACCGGACGGTGGCACTGAGCTTGAATAAATATCGCGGATGTAACAGTTGCTAGGGGCATAACTTCTATATTCCAGAGGTAAACAAACTGTCTAATACCGTCCTCCCCTTGATCACGATTGTGTCGGAAGGAAAACTTTGAAGGTGGTTTTGTCACAACTCTGGTTTCTTACACCACCAGACGTGTTCTTTTAAAATCATCAATATATCCGAAACCAAGTATTTTTATGAGTCATGTTATGATTGAAATTAAAACGAAAGAGTAAGTGAACAATATTATTTATTCAAAAAATAACATTTCCTCAACTGACTTTCGGGTCCTTTTGTTGAAGCTTGTCACTAATTATTTGATGGAGAAACGTTGTCTAGAAGCCAGATCGGTTTGAAACCATTCACATGTACCACTTGAATTGATTAAACGATTATGATTAGTAGCATTGTTATCATGGCGCTTGTAAGGTCGTGCTTTGGTACGATAACATGTGTGATGTTTTGTAATGTTATAGTTAATAATATGGACATTAGTCGTTTATATCTAGATATAAGCGTATACTATTATACGCCTACATGTGATTATCCGATTATCATTACTATTTCTTTTGTGAGGAGGGGGGGGGATGAAACTGTATTGTGTTAACCCTATAAAGCCCATGGGGGGGGGGCACATTGTGCCCCCTACCATAATTTTGTTTGCCACTCCCACACCCTTTACTCGATTTCAATCAAATTTGGTGACTTTTCCTAGAATCTTATTGCAAACATTTTAATATGTAATTTAGCCATGTCCGGTATTGCTGGTTGCCATGGCAACCGTAAACTGACAACCATGTTGGTCAGATTTTGCATGATTTTTTGTTCCAATTTCAGTTAACAGTATAATAATGGATGAAATGGGGTTTTCTTGGCTGTAATTTGCTGAAGGACCAAAATGTGAAGTAATAATGGTTGTGAATTACCATGAAATGCTCTTCTTATTATTTCCTTTATTTTTACACGACATAGGCATCAAACAATAGATATAATAGAAATAATGGAAAATACATCATTTTTCAAAGACTACCCTTTTATTTTGGGTTATTTTCACACAAGCTTTGCCTGTAATATCATTTGTTTATCATATTATCAATCTGCAAACTCAAAATTTCAATATTTTGGAAATATGAAATGTGATACCAATATATGTACCCATTCCAAGCAATACATCATAGGTTTCATATATTTCTTTATATTGTAATGAATAGCACCCCCACATGTTGACATCGAGAACTTTCAACCATTACAAATTGGAAGGTTGACTTGCTTTTCCTTTATGATAAATATGAAAATGATTGATATAAAATAGAAACATATGTGACCCGCGACAACGGTTTCAGGCAAAAGTCGCAAGAGCAAATTCCCTCCTAGGCGGGGTACAAAGATTTTGACCATTATTTTTGTCGATTTAGGTTTTTTGCAGAAATCGAATCTTTGATATGTTTTCTACATCTACACTAAATTTGATAGCATAAGACTAACTTTTTCCTATCGAAAATGGAATTTTAAGCACCCTATGTTGGATCGCACTCGTCAGTTTCGAGCTTCTTTCGAACGCCGCGCCAATATCCCCAGCGTTGCTACGGCGCAGGGACTCGCATGCGATTGGCTGGTGCGTCGCATACATTTACATAATTTGGCTTTCGGAGACACCAGTTGCAGCGTTTGTGGAATGCTTTGTCCACGCGTGCACGATTACAAGCTCCATTGTTCTTGCTATAGTGGTTTATATACGTTCGCTCCGTAGTGCGTGTTCTTCGTTTGGCTTTCTATCCAAACTATTCTACTGCAATGTTCGGCAACGAAGTGAAACAAAAATCATGTAGCATGACATAACCGTGTGAAAAGAAAACTAGATATTCTCAAATGTGTCTACTTGTACATGTAGTAAAAATTATGACAGCAGACTGACTCAATGGAAGGTAGATGAGAGGAAAGGAGCGGTCACATGTGACTAATTATATTCAAATACTACGCGTCCAGATCGCACCAAACTAACGAGTCGTGTTTGTTTATTTCAATTTAATTAGCACCACCGAACAAAGCAACATATGCATGTCTTGTAAAAGCAAAACAAACAGGAAGCGTGACCCTTGCCAGCACTAGCAATTTTCTGCCTTCAAAAGGGTCGCCAATGATATAGACAAATCAACCACAATGAAAACGCGATTTGTAAATGTGTGGATTCGCCATCGCTCCTGTTACATGCACAGGGTCACGGCGTGTGGATGCCATTGCGTGATGCGTGCACCAAATACACATGTACATGTACACCATACAGCTGTACGTGCAATTATCGTATTCGCCATCTTGAAAGACGTACTGTAAACAAACCCGAGCGAAACGCATTGTTTTTCGGCTCCATACGCTGAGCTCCGAGGAGGGTGCCCGGGAAATTTGACTCTCTCAGTGAGCCAATCAGAAGGCGATGTGGTTGCTAGAGGCGGAGCTTAACATCGATTGGCACCATCGTACGGATTGGATGGGTGATTCTCCCCTCGTATCACCGCTCGGACATTGTCTTTGAGAAAGAGGTGAATCTTCAAAACCTGTTTTCTCGCAATTTTGACAGGCTAACAACTTAAAAAGTGCATTTTATTTCTCTTTCTATGCCCACTTATGGTGCCGAAGAATACAAGTGTTTTATATCAATGCAAAGCGTAGGAAATGGACAATGTGATTCAGTCAAAAAATGAATTTTCAAAATTCCCGACTTTTGCCTGAAACCGTTGTCGCCGGTCACATATATACTTGGGATAAAGAAATAAAAAGAAAAAAACATGATTTTAACATATTTCCTATGAATTTCTTTATATTGTGGTAAATAGCGCCCTCAGTTGATGACCTTGAGAAATTTCAAATGTCGGGTCATGTGGAGTATGAGTTGCTCTACCCATGTGCCAAATATGACGGTCATACGTCATGTAATAAAGAAATTATATGCGGGGGGGGGCACAATGTGCCTCCCCCCCCCCCCCTTGGGCCTGGAAGGGGTCAAAATAGCTTGGGCTTTATAGGGTTAAAGTAAACCACTCAACTGCTCTCATGCTGATCCTCTCAGCTAAAATCAGATCACTATTTTCACATTTCTAGATAATGCAATTAGTACTTTATTCTGATTTGTTTCGAAGGACGGCCGTCTGAGGTGAAATTACTTTGGTCGAATCAGTCGGTGTTATCCGAAGAAGACAAAAATTATTCATTGACGATCACGTGTTCATCCACTGGGACTCCGAGCCCACGTGTTGTTTGGACCAAGAACGGAAGCAACGTCTCTCTCCGCAGCGGCACTGGGTCAGCAGGACTCTACTTTCCTGTAATAAACCGAAACATATCAGGGCAATACACCTGTGAAGCAAGCAACGAAGTTCCACCTGTTCAACGGCAAACGATTGAGGTGTATGTGTATTGTAAGTATCATGAATAAATAAAAAATTATATATATCTATTCTCTCGCGATTTAAATACATGACGTATAAAGTTTAAATAAACTTAAGGTGTATGTTTCTTTTATTGATTTCATTTGTTTGGTAAAATCCTTCTCACTATTGCCTCATTTCAAGGGCTGCCGAAACGGCTATTCACATCACACCGCACTGACGCAATTATAGCACAAAAAAAAAAAAAACAAAACAAAGTGAAAAAGTAGTTCTCATGTCAATAACTTGGGTCCTATATTTTATCAGGAGCTCTTTGTTCTTGGATATCTCAGCAATTTCAATATCAATTTTCATCACTAAACTTTGATTTAGATTTAGAATTGTATGGTCTTTCACATTTCACGGGATGTTTATCATCATTGCAAAACAATGTAGAAAAGTGACGCCTCATCTCAACCAAAAGTACTCAAAACTGTACCATTTCTTTAGTGTTTCTTTTGTCTAGTCGTGGATGAAATTTATCCGTTCTTGGTACCCAAATCTCATGCATGCATGAATAGACATTAGACAAAGGTAAAAAAACGTAAATGAAAAGTGCAAAGCAGACATTGTTCACCCACATTCCTACCCAGACACACCTGACATCATCTCAAACGTGACAGAAGTAAGCTTGAACACTACACACGGTGGCATCCAAGGTTACCTTTCTTGTCTGGTAGACGCTTTTCCAGAGCCCTCAATCGTTTGGACCACAACTGCAAATCACACTTCCTACGACCAGCAGGACACACTGGTGTCATACACCCCTTTCAAGACGGTGATAGCGAGTCGGATTCAGCTTTCGGCTCCTGCCCCAGATTTTATTCACGGCACGTATACGTGTAGTGCCACGAATAAAGCCGGTGCGGCTAATCACACCTTTGAAGTTTCAGGTAAATCTCTTGGTATGTATATATAAAACCTGAATATATTCCCATTATCAAGATGGAGAGGAAAATAATTCGTATCGATACATGCAAAATCAATCGTAAAAATGTCCAGCGTCTTTCAGGAAGGCCTTTGAAGATAATCCTTAACGCAGGTGCAAATGATCTATATATCTATTGTTATCAAGTAATATTTATTGAGACGGCTTCATGCAACCTTGTAAATGATCTATATATCTATTGTTATCAAGTAATATTTATTGAGACGGCTTCATGCAACCTTGTGATGTATTGCTTCGTTGTTTTCTGACTTCTTAGTTTGTGTGATAATATCATAGTGTAAAATTTGGTATAGATTCAACGACATGAAGTCCACCGCTTACATGCAGGCTAGTCCACTATGCATAATCCATATTTTGCATCATCTCAAATAAAAACAAAGAAACAAATGTGAGAAATTTGGCTCGTGAATATCCCGGACAGCGAATATAAATAAATTATGAATACAGTGAGCAGAATGTATTAACAGATTGGATTCTTATTTGCTCAGCAAAGTCACTTCAATAATATCGACCACTGTTCTTTAATGAAAAAAACAAACAAACAAACGATCAGTTGAAGATAGTTTTATTTTGTGAAACACGTTACCACACTGCAATGATGTTTCCTTTATTCCCAGTTTCCGTTTGGTTCCGTTGGCGTTTTTATCAATTAAATGTGTTGCGGACTCTTAAACTTTTCAGGTTTATTCTCAACAACTACAACTCCATTGAATGACGTACAAGGACCCTCTACATCGGGTACGTCTTTTTCGAGAAGGAGCAAGTTCGGAGTTAAAATTATGGGAAGAAAAGAGATGAATTCTTAAAAATATTGCTGTAGTAGACGCGTTTCCGTTTTTAATTGTCGTTTCCCTTATTCATCATGACAATCTATTCTAAATTCAGTTCTTTGTCCTCTTCTTTGTCCTTTTTAGAGCTTATTGGTTTTTATGGTGTAGGAATAATCAAATCATTCTTTGTAACAATCATTCTTGTTATGATTAAGTTTCTTCTTTGCTGACGGCGATACTGCATACACCCCATGCACAATAATTTCATTTTTTTCTCTCTCTCATCAGTTATACATTTTTTAACGTTTTACAATGTGATCAGCTAGTGATACATAGCAGTACATAAATCAACAACTCCATGTAAAGATTTGTGGAATTTATTGTGGTTCTTGAGCAGAGAAATGATACTTTGAAAAACCTTATTCCAAATTACAGTGAACAAGGATGGTGACATAAGAAGCTCACATATTTCAGAAATTTAGAAGTGTAATTCCATTACAATACCGCTTGCTTGCAGGTTCACTTCCTTGAGCCCCAACTAGTGCATTTCTATCGTGACTCTGCCATTTCATCGTCCTTGCTCATTGCAATTTGTTATCAATTTCTGAGATATTCTTATTCTTTTCCCCAATTATCACAAATTCTAAAAATGTACACTCAGTGTAACTAATTTATAGTTGTTCAAATGTAAATATCTGAAAATCTTTCGGAGGTCTCCTTTAACTGTTTTGTTATTATTGTAGCCACATACATATTGAAATTGATGTATTTACTCCAATACCTTTGTCATTGAATAGGGCTGTTTCAGTAATTTCAGTGTACAGAAATTATACAGTCTCTCTCTCTCTCTCTCTCACACACGCACACACTCGCAGAGACATAGACATATGATGCTGTTGTTATTGTTGTTGTTGTTGTGTATTTTCAAAGTCAAGTGCATCGTTCTTTCATTGTCCACTCCCAGGTACTTCAGGTGAGCTGCAGATAACTTGGTCGAACACATCACAACTAACCGAGCGTGCAGATGGGCAATCGCTATCTATCACCTGTTCGTCGGTGACAAATCCAGCTCCGAATGTCGTATGGACCAAAGTGGGAGATTTGCAGCATCACCTGCTAATTGGCAAAGGAACATCGGTTCTCTTCTTCCGTGCAGTCACACGCGCAATATCAGGAGAATACGCGTGCGAATCCGAAAGCAGCTTTGCAGCTGAGCAACGAAAGACCGTTAGCGTCCATGTCTACTGTGAGTTTTGGTAGATTTATTCATGTAACAAAAACTCTTTGTTTCGTAAAATTGTGCTCATATTGTATGTCCCTCGCAAAATGTCAACTTCAGGTGAAAAACTGTCGTCCCCTCGTTTGTTGTGGTGACGTTAGCAATTTGAACAATATTATTTCCTACGATGGAACATCATGTCATGGGAATAATGTGTGTAACATGCACATGTGTGAGTGTGTGTGTGTGTGTGTATGCTTGATGACTATACCTTCAACCGATAAAGATCATATTCTGCTTTATCGAACCCTATCATATACCTTATTTGTCGGCAGTAACGACCACCAGTCATGAGAAGTTCAATAATACGATGCGCCATCAGCTTCATGAACGATAGATTATCATCTTTTCTAATCTCGAGATATGACTCAGTCTATTTTGGTCTTAATTGATAATTATTCACTTTACTGCAGCAATATCCTTCAGCATGATTATTTGTTTATTGTATTTCACAACATTTCACTCTCACATCTGAAGTTCTCCCATACACTCAACTGAAATTGCAAACTGCATATTGTATCCCATATCTATTATTTTTTGTTGTGGTTGCATTTAAAAGATTCCCCAAATATCATCAAAAACGTTACCCGCATCTGGGTAAATGAAGGTGACGTAGTGACCACGATCAGTGTTGTCTGTCTCGTCAACTCCCATCCCGCACCGCATCACATCGGATGGTCGGCAAGCTCTGGTCTATTAGCTGGTATCCAGATGGACCAGGTGATCTCGGACAGTGCCTTTTTCACCCTGATGGAAAGCAGATATCAGTTTGTTGGTGTTGTCAGGAGATGGATGTTTGACAATTACACCTGTTTTGCTGAAAACACAGAAGGATCGGATAATCACACCATTGAGCTGCTGGGCTACAGTATGTAAAATGTGCGATTTTGTGTGATCATCTTGTGAACTTACTCTCATCAATATTATTGACTTCTGCACGTATGCTCTAATAAAGAGCACTCATTCACTGTCTTGGATTTTGATTCCATTCATTTTCATTTCGATTTGTTTTTATTCATATGTTACAAGGACCATAAAAAATTCAGGATGACGTAACGTGTAAATGTTTCCCTAATTGAGAGGAAGATAGCATTTGGTCCTGATGCGAGACTAAACTGATCTGAATGAAATGAAAAAAAAAAAATGGAGAGAAGAAATTAACAGCAAACTTCGAAAAAATTCATTGTCGACATGATATGTCATTCTCACAAAGTTTTTATCCCTGTAGTTATGATTTTAAATTTTACTTTAAAAGTTCAAAAGTCAAATGCAAAAAACTATAGACGTACTGCAACTTTCAATACACTACTAGCACTGTCTGTGTGTGTGTGTGTGGGTGTGTGCGTGTATGTGTGTGTGTGTGTGTGTGTGTGCGTGTGTGTGTGTGTGCATGTACCAGCTTTTAATACACAATGAAAACCGCCAAAATCAATATATTTTATCATTGACAGCATTTCCAGGTCCTCCCGTAGCCGTTGGCATCACTGGATGCACAGCCTCGTCTCTTTCGTTGTCATGGAAATCCAGGAAGAGAAATCGGGACTTACCAGTAACATTTTCCATCCTGTGCTGTCGCCAAGGAGAAGATAACACATGTATAACAGTGACTGGCATTACCGGTCACAATCATGTTATTACAGGCCTACGAGCTGCAACGACATATAGGGTCTCTGTTTCTGCTCACAATAGTCTTGGCAGTAGTTCTCAGAACCCATGGGTAAACGGTACAACAATCGAAAGTGGTAAATATTCTTCAACAACTCGTTGAATGTACCACAAAACACAGTTCATGCACACAGATGTAATCGTGAACACATGGTTGATGGTAAGCCTTCACAAAACAACAAAGCCTTATGAATTATTCAATGGAATTTTATAAGTAAATGACATGGTCGGCATATTAGAAGAAGGTGATAAAACATGTAGACAGATAATTGCACAGTTATATGTATATTGCATACAACATCATAACGTAACTTTTAAAACAATTATGCCATTTAATTGCCTGAATGTGAGTTTTGAATGATGGGTGCGGATTTATTTAATGCAAATACCACACGCATGCGCACGCACACACACAAACTTGACCCCGAGGTCTCTGATATATACTGCTTGTCTAATAAAATACCCTGCAGCGATAGTTTCTTTTCTTGCAGAACACAAATCCTCACAAGGAAAATAATTGCCTCAGTAACGTTTATAACCCCCACAATTTCAAACATCCATTGAATTTGTGCAGTCATTCTGTTACAAAATCTAAATATATTCAATCTTTTGACGCAGAACAGACCGAGTGAAAAACACATCACTTTCAAATATTGAAATGATTTGAGGGGGTGGGGTCGGAAACAGGTAGCTCTTCTTTCTGTATTTTCTCATCGGTAATGACAGTAGTTCCTATGTGTCACTATAATTTGTCACAAAACGGGAGAGTGTATAATGATAACGATATTTAAAGCATTAGAAAACGAAAATACGTATATGATGTTTTATATTGTTTATAAGTGTATTATATATATATATATATATATATATATATATATATGTGTGTGTGTGTGTGTGTGTGCGTGTGTTTTGCACATGTGTGTGTTTGTCTCATACTTAATGGGACAATCGTTCATTCCGTTTTATGCTTGTATGACTCATCTTTAGACTTACTAGTCCTGCTGCTTGCAAATGTTTTTTTTTTTAATCTTACAAACAATAGTTGATATCAAGTACATTATGTACGTGGATCTTTTTTTATTATTATTTTCTATTCAATTTAGTGTTCGTATGTATTTCTTACGCTTTCATCCATGCCTTGTCTTTAATAATCTTACAATGGTTTCTAGATGCACAAACGAGGTTCATAATCATAATAGGAGCCGGAACGGGTGCAGCAGTATTATTTTGTTCTACCATGGTCCTCTTTGGATTACGGAGAGGTGAGTTCACAATAGGTTATGAAATATTCCGCGTTCCATTCTTGATTATTTTTTTTTCGGAAGTTGAGACTTTATAACTGTCCTTTCAACAATACACATCGGGTTTATCGATATGATATGAGAGAAAAATGATATAAACTACATTAACAGATGAGAGAGAGAGAGAAGGAGAGAAAGAGAGAGAGAGATGCATTTATCAAAATGCGAAATTGACAACCAGCAGGTCAAAACGAATATCATAGAAGATCATTATAATGTCATATAATATTTTTTTTTCTTATGTCTACAAGAAGAAACACAATACCTTTGCAAAGTTTTTCAGATATCTGGACAATTAATCACTTATCATTTATTTTCTCTTTGGTCGTATGAACGAAAATCATGAAAACACCCAGTTCCATATATTATCGTCAGTTAAAAACAAGAAATGCGCTTAGATTTGAGACTAATACAGATGAAACAATCAACTGTCATGAAATAAAAAGGTATGTATAATCAATGGTGGGTAGATTTGTAGCCATTATTTAAAGTGTAGGGTACCATCGCACCCGCCTGATTACAATCTGTTACTGAAAATGACAATAATTAATAATTGACACCATAAGGTACAGGAGAGAGAGAGAGAGATAACTACAAAACATTATAAAACAATCTAGCTCCACACCTCCAAAATTGCGATAAAGCTCTGTTGGTACTTAGCCGACTGTAATATTTGGATATACTTAATAGTAATCCAAACATTTTGACAAATTTCAAATCGTATTATCATCTTTTATAGTAGAAATACACGGACTTGTTATTTTAAGTTACCTGTTTCCCGAAGCAATATTACAGTATGAATTAAGTGGTAATGATCAAGCATTACATATTCGTAAAGATTACCTTCATTTGTCGGAGAACACCAAATGCTATAAATGTTTAGGATAATGTGTTTTGTAACTGGTCAAACAATAGTCGAGATCTAGTCCAAAGATCTTAAAACACCCCTGAATTTGTTGATAGTTTGAATGTTTTCTTTTTTTTTTCTATTCGTGCTACGTTGTCATCAAACACAATTTGCCGAAAAAGTGGAAAAGATTGTTCCGACAACCCGTGTTCAAATTCACAAAACATGACTTGTCAATATTTAATGATTATAACATTTAATCATTCAAAATTTTTATTCACGTCGTAATAAAAATGTCTGTGTATTGATCATCTATGTGAGTATAATGGTTTGAATTTCAAAATTAGCTGATTATTATTTTCAGAGTTTCTACATTAAGGTAGTCATACAATAGAAATAAGAATATTTTTAATGATACTGAACTCGTTGATAGTTATTTTCCGTATCAGTAAAAAGAAAAAAAAAAAACAGAAATGTTATTGTTTTTCAATTTCTCAGGTGGATGAAAAGAATGGAATCTTTTTATTGTTTTTTTAACATTAGAATTCGTAAAATATGTAAAGGTTATCTGAATCTACATTTTGTTGGCAACACAACTGAATCTTTACTCGCCTAAATTAGTAATCATTATCTTTTGTCTTAATCTATGCCATGTATTTTTCTATTGCTGCAGTTTTTCCTCAGTCTACTGGCATACGCCTACAAAAGAAGGAAGGAAACCTAGAACAAAATTCTATCTTTGATATCATCTGTTAGCCTATAAAATCATGATTGGTAAAGTCCTAGCATGATAACAAAATTAATGCACCTATAGATTCCCTTTTCTTAGACTAAGCACATTTTCCATGTTTCAACGCAGTTGTATATGTCTGTTATGTTCATTTTTATTGGTTAACGAACACAGACAAGTTGTGCTGTGAAGGAAGAGTGTATCAACATTCAGTAAATATTGTTAATTATTTAAGAAATTTAGCAGTCAGTGGCACCTAATATCATCAACGGACTGATTTTGTGGACATAAAAGTAACCTGAATCTAAAAGAAAGTTTTTGTTTTTCAATATGGCACGTTATAAGATATAATATTCATCACATATAAGAGAAGTTGAGAGTTTAATCAAATGAACAAATGTCATGTGACATTGCATAGGAAAATATCCGTCTCCTCCACGTAATGATAAGTTGCCCTGATACTACTATTGCAATACGAACTTTTTTATTATTTTTTTTTTTTTTATTGAATGCTTCCGGGCATAATTGTGTGTGCTATTAGCAATCGCCACAGAAGACGTAGTTAATTGTTTGAAAAAGAAACAAAACAAAAAGAGAAATAAACAAAACACAACAAAACAAGGAAAACAAATCAGTTCCATAAATCAATTCGCTCCGTTTGTCGAATTTGTAGCACAGCATCCTTAATGTATAACGAAGTATCAACTTTTAATACCCTGTGTATCATGGAAGGATATTGTTTCCATTTCAACGAAACCGTCATCACAACTTCCCAACCCATGAACTTGACATCGCTTGAAAAGACCAGACGCCCTCTACCACTGGAACCTGGTGAAGGATCTGAAGTTAATCCCGTTGGGCTCTCTGATAGAGTAGTGGCCACAACGACTTTTGATGTACATCATGTAAGTAGCAGAATGTTGAGAACAATGTTAAGAATAGATAAACAATATCCTTGGGTTATGAATGGCAGTCTACTTGAATTTACCAAAATGCTAAAAAGCCTGAAGACTTTCAAATGGTGGGAACTGGACTTCATATCGTAATCTAAGTCATCTCAAACAGTTAGTATTGTCCTATGTTTTAAATGGCCTTAAACTTTCTAATTTAATCGTAATAATTTACCGTCTGTGTTAACCTATTCATTTATTTCATGCAGCATTACCACACGATTACTGATCATCAACCAGAAAACCCAGTGGAAACAAAAATGGCTAGTGCTGGATTTGACTACGAAGTTCCCTTACAACAAAATTCACCTGTTGATACTTCAGACGAACAAGACGTAATTCCACGTTTTTCGCTGAGCGATAGCCGTATCGTAATGTCTCCAAGCGACTCGGCGTTCGACGCTTCCAATGAAGATCAGATTTATGCAACAAAGATCGTGGGTGAAGGGAGTCTGGGTTCATCAGACGGTGTTGAAGGAGCGTCCGACAGGTCGACTGCTGCACGAGATGAAACAAAATTAGCATAACTTCCTTGAAGAGAAAAAAGATGATTAACATGTATCCGCAGAAGAGAGACCAAAAGACGGAGAGAGAACGTGACAAAATGACAGATTCAAGCTATAGAGCTGAATTTTACAGTATAATGATGTAAGAGTAGCACTGGCTTGCTTACTTCTTTCAACAATTAGATCACGCAGCAAAATAGGTTACCGTTATACGTACTCTTTGTGGCACATAAACGTACATGAAACGCATCACGTCTGTTTCCTGTGATGCAACCAGTTTTACCATGTAAAATCGCACGTCTACACTCCAGTGTAGATTCGTATTCACTTTTTGACTGTGTGCATTGCACTGAAGCAACGTTTTTTGTTTTGGATTTTGTCTTTGTTTTTGTTTTTGTTTGTGTGTGTGTGGGTTTTTTTTTTTTTTGAGGGAAAATCTAACAAAATTTTATGAGATGCGTAAGTAATAGAGACTGAAGAGATACAAAAAAAAAAAAATGTGTATACGAAAAATCTATTGCAAAATGTTCTAAGCGCCGGTTTGAAACATTTCAAAGTAAGTCCAATATGGGATAGAGCAAAATTTACCCTAACCAGTAATAGCCTACCTAAATTGTGACTTAACGAGGATTATCTGGAGTATGTGATTAAAAATATCTTGTATTCTTATTTCATTTCAATTGATTTTTAGCAGCTTTAATCACAATTATATGAACTTAGCAAGAATGGAGTTAGCTCGTTTTACGATAAAAGTGTTCATATAGAACGATATGTATTATTCATCCTTTCAAAAAAAAAAAGTCAAAAAACAATACACGTTCCCTTCCCCTTTATAGTAACAGTAGGCGGGGTTCCGTTTTGAAAACATGTCATATTTCTGCACGTAGATATGTGACGGTGCACCACAAAACCAATTACAAAAAATCGCCACACATGTCTTTTAGTTAAAAGATGATTTTGAAAAAAGAGACTCTAAGCTTAAAACTGATGTATAACTGAGGGCATTGTTATTTGAATCTCCTAACATACTAATTGGAAAAAAAAGCACACTTAAAGCACAATGAAAAAAATAAAAGGCTCTGAAGTACAGAATCTATTCAAGTGCTTAATCTTTAAAGAATGGTGAACGAGACATTAAAATCAAGAAAATCACAATTATTATAAAAAAAAGGATTCAAAGCACTGATAAATGTCTCATGAAAATATTTTTGATGTGACTTATCATAAGATATTCGAGCTACCGAGAAATCACGAGTTAAACCTGCCTGATTTACTTCACCGATTTTCGCTCCGGAACAGCCGTCTTTTTTTTTTTCGAGCCCTAAAACATGACGTCACGAAATAGACAAAACCCTGTACGAGTGCAGCAGGACATCGTGGCTGCCATTAATAAAGCACGTATCACTTGGTTAGCGGATGCAATATCTGGCCTGTCTGTAATCGCATCTGCTTCTCTGCTGTAAAAACATTAAAACGTCCCATTTTCACCTTATATTGTACGGACAGACTTTGAGTTTGACATCGAGAGTGAATTGAGTGATGACTGTGACAATGACACTGATAGGGACAGTGGCAAAGTCGTAGTAGAAGAGATGGAGGGGCAAAGGAGCCCACTGTGTGGATGGAGTGCGTCCGAGTTTTTGTGTTTTGTTATGGTGCTTCAAAAGGCACCGTGTCTGTTTTTTTTTTAATTATCACTTTCCCGCTAATTATTTTGTTTAGAAAACCCGGAGGGTTCATGTGATGACATTGATGCCCTTGATTTTGACAAAAGAGTAACATTTTGCATTGAGTTTGTACTGAATTCATGATTTTGATATTATTTTCATAATTCCGAACATTATTTACTTTGGCGCACCATAGCAATAAACCAAACCGTGTTTGGTATAAGGGCTGCTGCGCTTGTATTGTCCGATTGATGCTTAAGTTTGACTTTCTTGATATGAGCCTAGCTAGCCAGCGGCACGACACAACTAGACTAGTACTGCATTAGTAACTTTAGAGGTTCTACTAAGAGTCTAAATCTTCTAGAAATGTCTAACGGTTACTTCTACTAGTAGCTAGCTGCCCCATGAATGCACCATAGATCATGTTGTGTTCAGTATTTCTGTGTAAGGAGATTTGCCAGCAGCTGGCACACGAACACGATGTCCTAACTACAAACGAAAACAACACAAAACCCAAAAAAAAAAAAAAATACGATTTTGCATGACATCACTTTCCGGCAAATGCAACCAACAAGGGAACTGGTGAGTGCAGTTTCGTATTCTTGATTAAAGAATTCGAAATTGCTAACCTCACTTTTCAAGCAGGCCTAAAATTTTTTGCGGCATTGTCCTTCCTTCTTACATGTTAGCGTTCTAATGTTACTTAATATCTATAGCGCATATTGACTACAACCATTGTGTTTAGCATATACCGTACTCTGCCTGTATATGCCTAGGGGAGAGCGGGGTGCGTTGGGACGCGGGTCAAGTGGGACACGTTCTCTGAATCAAAAACTGTTCAACCAATCAGCGATTGGCTTATATCTACAATAAGCCCCTAGCAACCATATATCACACTAAGAAAGCCATACAGTTCGGCAAATTCTAAGTATGTATAAATTGCTATTGAAAATTTTCCCCAAAATGATCTTTTTTTTGAAATGAGGTTAATTAACCTGTTTTCTTTGTATTCATGATTTCAAAGGCAAGTGTTATTGAAGCTGGTGGTGAGCCTTATGGATTTGCAATTAATATAACTTGTTTTGACAAATGCCTGCATGGTTACTGAGCAGGCGTACATATTTATGTACAATGTATATGCCATGTGAGGGACAGTTGGGACAACGTGTCCCATTTGTCCCCATTACCAATGTTTCATTACGTCTTCCAACTTTCACATTTCCGACATTTTTATAGGATGTCACACTTTACCAACACCGTCCCATTTCTTCCTTTCCGTTGTCCCACTTTGCCCACGGTTGGGTCAACTTCTCCCCCAAAATAAGGATTTTTCTTTTCATTAACTGCAGAAAATTGAGAACAGTGCCACCCCAGTTTATAGCTCTTTATGTAACTTGCCATATGAACCTTCATGCAAGCCCGAAAGGAAATGTAATCATCTCTGCTATAAAAAGATAAAAGAAAAAAAAATGAAATAATGTCCCACTTCTCCCCGCTCTCCCTTACTAGTAGAAGGGCCTACTGCTGGTAGTGTTCATACCAACCATACTACTGGTAGAGCCTCTGGCTTTACTATTGACAAGTGGTAGTGTTACCAAAGATCGTACACTTAACCTTTGGTGTAACTGAGTATGCCAATCACCGTTGGTTACGGTATCGTACGGAAAAAAATTCAAGTCTCGAGACTGCTGGTCACTGCATGTTGCCAGTGTTAGGGAGTGACTTATTGCGTGTTCAGCTCTAACTGATTGCTTGTTCAACACTAACAGTGCAATGCAGTGGGTAATCTAATGGTCAACTGTATTTACTGCCTTTAATTTCTACGATCGCGATTTCACTCCAGTTAAATAGCTTGCGTCATTGACATGCACACGTACACAAATCTAGATGTAAGAATTCATAACATAATTATGTACCGGACTAAATTCTTATATTAGGAAATAAAAGAAAAAGCGAACTGAAATATTGGCCTTGCACGTCTAACCGTTGACGTTTGATCTAACAGATCATCTAACTTAAGCCTACGTGATTATGAGTAGGCCTACGTTCTACGTACGTCAGAGTCCTGGCTCTATTAAGTTAGAGTGCCTAGGCCTACTACGAGCCGTTTGAGAGTCGAGACTGAGGCGCGAAAGCGCAAGTAGAAGTCTAAAAAGTTTGTCCTCTGTATACTTAAGGGTAATTCTAAGGAAGATGGATTCAATGGGTGAAATTATAACACCTCGCTGCATTCAGGTCATAATGCGGACTTCACGCTTTGAACCAAAGGCCCTGCGTAGAAAAGCGCATTTCAGCGCAGTGCTGATTCGTCCATTTCGTGACATCATAATTTTTGTCACCAAAATTTCGCCGTCAGATCGGGTTAAGATGGTCTAAAAGGGGTCTCAAAACACCATCTTCTGAAAGTTTATTATTCACATTCCTAGAGACTTAAGCTTTCCGGATATAAATAAATCACCTTGTTTATGAATATCGTCTTTTTTTTTTCTCTCGTACACCATACTTTGATATAACTATGATACCTGCGATGAATGGGACAAAACATAGGATGTAAACAACATAACAACAGGAATTTGATTATCAAATTACGCTGAAATTCAGCATGCTCTATTAATACAGTTTGTTCATGATTTTCATAAATCATTGGATTAAAAAGTGGAGAGTGTGCAAAAGATTTCCAAGAAATGAAAAGGGGGCTTCCACTACGGAGGACAAATTCTGATACCACTACTGTACAAAAAAGAAGGGGGGGGGGTAGTACAAACACGTCTGAAAACGCACTTTCCCATTCATTTTATTATCACAAACTCAAGGATAACGTAGAAGAATTTCTCTTTCAGAAAGTGTGGAAAACGTAAAATTGACTATGTTGACTTGAGTCCTCATGTGAAATCAAGAGGAACCAGTTATTTATTGGATTTGTAATGCACGGTCGTATATGATAAAAAAATCGCTAAATCAATTTTGTATGAGAGTAACTGTTGGCGTATAATATTGTCTTATTTTGCTACGGCCACATTATGTGTGTACATGATTCACTGTTAAAAGAATTTTCCTTTATCACAAAGTATATTTATGTAATCAAAGCTGCGTCCACAGTCTAAAGAGCAAAGGACAAAAGGCGTAAAAATAATCTGTATCTAGTACTCAAGATGTAGATAACATGAGTGCGTATAAGAATGTGCATATATGTCTCTTTCTCTGTCTCTGTCTCTGTCTGTCTGTATACATGTACATAACGGGGACATGGATTTGAATAAAGCCATAAACAGGTAGGTAGCATATCACTTGATTTGATAGATTTTATTTTTCTAATATATCTGAAAAGTCAGTATTAGCCTTCACTTCACCTTTTACATATTATGCCACATTGTTTTCTGTCCATATGCATGTGACTGGACATGCAGAATGATATTTGCGGCACAAAGATTGTGAGCGGAGGCCAAGCATTCTTATCATTGTTAGTTAGTGACACTTAACAATAAAGTGTTGTCACACTATGTCCCATTCAAGTGCAGTTAATAAATATAGCAAACGACATAAACTCATTCAGTTTTATCGAAACAATCATCGCATATATCAGATATGAGACCCTGCCCCACAAAACCAACAGAAGTAGCCAGACATGGATGTGGTAGGGGTAGATTCTTCACGAATAGGCTTTTAGCTCGAAAAATATGTATAGCTCGATACAAATGGACTTTCCTAATCTATCTTCAAATTGAAAGAATGTAATATATACTCTGGAAAAGTGTGTATCATTGACTACATGAGAAAAAAAAAGGCTCCAAAGTAAAAAAAAAAGTGTATTGAAGCGCTTAATCTGACCTAGCTGTTGTCTATGCAATGAAGTGGGCAGAAAAGCAGGGTTTAAAACTCCCGAGCAGCAACCGTAAAGGGATTATCAGATTTTAAAGCTGACATTGAGTAGGGTCTCTTGACCCATTCTGACTACGAAAACTACTAACTTTGAAAGCAGGAGCATCATATCTTTCAAAAATAGAAATTGCCGAATTATCTTACTCAGGTTTTGAGGTTTTGATTTTTTCATATTTTCTGAAAGAGCGGGTCTCCTTTTACACTATGCTAAAATTTGGTATAAAACGGGCAGGAAAATGTGGAGTTTTTTTTTTAGCAGTTTATCTCGGAACATTTTTGGTAGAATAGTGTGATTAGGTGTGTCTTTAGAATCCTTTTTTCATTTCTGAAAAACCTTGTCGACACTCTTCACTTTCAACTCTAATAACTTTTGAAAGAATAGTGATACTGCTTTGAAAGTTGGTATTAATTATGTACAGAGTGTGTTAATGAGGCATGCTCAATTTCAGTTTAACTTAATAATCCCTTCATTGTTGTTACTCTGGTGGTTTACTTCCTGTTTTTTGTCCAATTCATCACACAGCCAGCACGGTTTGGTAAAGATTAAGCGCTTGAATAGACACTGTACTTCAGAGCCTCTTTTCTCAGTTGACACTTTTCCTGAGTTTGTGCTTTCTTTCCAATCTAGATAGGTTAGGAGAGTCCATTTGATTTGAGTTATACATCATTTTAAAGCTTAAAGTCTGCTCTTTCAGAATATGGTCTTAACTAAAAATTCATATCTGGCGACTTTTTGTTTGTTTTGAGGTGCAGGGTCACATATAATATTATTGTATGAATTCTCTTATAGTCATTTGTCCCGGTTAGGCTACCGGAATATATCCTTTCCCGAAAAATGGTCTCCCGACATCTATTCTTGATGAACTTGGGGCATTAACACCGTGAATTTCGAACCTTGTGTAAATATTGCACACGTGTAACATGCAACACCCCCTCAGTACCTCTATCCGACCAGCTAGAAGTGCTCACGAGTTCATGTTCATATAGCTGAAAGAATATCGTTATCTTTGTATGACCAAATGTGTTTATATGATTAAAATTCGCAACTTTGCTATTGTTCTGAGAAATGATATAACATATTACGGGACACCCTATATATTTCTATTTTCAAGATAAGATTTAATCCGAACATGTCTCGACTCGTAGAATAATGTGTTGACATTGGTGTTGACATGTATTCCTACAGTCAGTAATTAACAACACTCTGATAACCAGAAACTGCTGTTGACCTACTCTCCATAATGTCTCCTGTTAAACTTTAGTGCTGCAAAGTCAATTTATTGACGTGATTAAGTCTTATCGGCACAAAATATGTGGAAAGATATAAGAATATTTTGCAAGGAGAATTATACGGCTGGAAAAAGAATTCATGTCTGGACATGCAACATTGAGTATAGATACAATTCAGCTGGATGTAAAGAATTGTAGTTCACATATATCATTTTCTGTCCCAGGGAATAACAGCGTAACTCCATGTGAGTATCTATATAGGGATGTGTGGCTATAGTTTTGGTACAGGTGAGTTCACCTGATCTCTGGCATTAGATTGTTGTTTTAAAGTTTGTTTTCGTCTTTGTGAATCACTATCCATCAATACTTCATATTGTACTTATTTGATAAAAGTCTCCCTGAAATGAAGCCGATATTATACACTGACTAGCTAAAAGTATGCGTACGTTGTACAATAATACATCCGTCATTTTTCGTGCAATTACAAATATATAAAATGTTAAAGCTGCATTTTATAAGCATTATCACAATGCTACGTCCGTGAAGAAAATAATTACTTTATTTAATGCTCGATTAAAGCAAAATTTACAGCAACAACTTGACTTTCAACTCCTCTCAAATTTCTTTCGATTCATCATCGAATGAAGGTAAGAAGGCATTCCTAAGACTATATTATATATATGCATATATATATATATATATATATATATAAATATACATATATATATATATATATATATATAAAGAGTATGTTTGCAAAAATCGATAAGTCCATTTTTGAAGATTTTGAAGTAAGATCTCTGTCATAAAGTACAAAATAATACCTTTTAAATGATATATTGGTCACCACATATAAAGGTACAATTTTTGAAGTTATGGTCTAAAGAAGCAAAACATTTCTTATTATTCTCTTTATTTTTCTTTACCTTTAATCGCAAATATCTTCATTTGGCAAATATGGACTTATCGGTTTTTGCAAACAAACTCTTCATATATATATATATATATATATATATATATATATATAATGTCTTTTAAGATCAGATTTCTGACAATTAGGGTTACAATGTAAAAGAAAAATCCGATAAATGTGAGGTTTTCAAAGCGAGAGGAGAATGATCAATGCCTTTTAGAGGCCCCCTTTTCACTTCTTCAAATCCTTTGCACACTCTTCACTTTCAAGTCTAATAACTTTTGAATGGATAATGCTACTGCTTTGAAAGTTGGTAATAATAAGGGACAGAATGTGTTCATAAAACAGGCCTAATTTTAGTGTAATGTGATAATTTCTTCATTATCGTTGCTCCGGTGGTTTACATCCTGTGTTTTGTCCCTTTCATGGCACAGCTGGCATGGCTTGGTAAAGATTAAGCACTTAATTTAACCCTGTATTTCAGTGCCTGTTTTCTCAGTGTGCTTTCTTTCCTGTATTCAGTCCATATATAGGAGTTAAGTTATACATCATTTTAAAACTTTGAGTCTACTCTTTCAGAATCTATCCTTAACTAAAAATCCATGTCTGGCGACTTTGTTTTGGTTTTGTGGTGCATGGTCATATATATAATATATTATATATGTATATGAAGAGTTTGTTTGCAAGAACCGATAAGTCCATATTTGCGAAATGGAGATATTTGCGATGAACAGTCGAGAAAAATATGGAGAATGATAAGGAAATTTTTGCTTCTTTTGACCATAACTTCAAACATTTACCTTTATGTAGTGACCAATATATCATTTAAAAGGTATTATTTTGTACTTTATGACAGAGACCGTACTCAAAATCTTCAAAAATGGACTTATCGGTTTTTGCAAACAAACTCTTCATGTATTCATTTATTTACATATGTGTGTATGTGTGTTCCTACATCACAAAACAAACTTAAAAGTCGCCAAACATGGATTTTTTATTTATGACCATATTAAAAAAAATATTTGAAATAACCTATACCTAATTTCAAATGAAATCTCCTAACCTGTCCAAACATTGCAAAGAAAGCACACACTCTTGGAAAGAGTGTACTGAGGCTCTGAAGTACAGGGCCTATTCAAGGGCCTTATCTTTACCAAACCGTGGTCTCTTTGCGTTAATTGGGGACAAAAAACAACAACAATAACAACTGCATGTAAACCACAGGAGCTACGACGGTGAAGAAATTACCGTAATAAGCTGAGATTAACCAGGCTTTATTAACACACTCTGTTCATGCCTGATGCAAACATTCAGAGCAGTAATATTATCCTTGTTCAAGTTATTGGGGTGAAGTGAAGAGAGTGTACAGGAGTTTTAAGAAATGACAAGGGGACCCTAGACACACCTAATCACACTATTCTCACACAAAAAAATAAACGCGTTGGTGAAAAAAAAAATGTGAAAACATGTTTTGCTGTTCGTTTTATCTTTCCAATATTTAGTATATTGTAGAAGAAAACTTTTTCTTTCAGAAAATGTGAAAAAGTCGAAAATTGACAAGGTTCCACTTATTTTCAGTCCTCACAAAAAAAAAAAGATGGATATTTTTTTTTGTGGTTTTGTGGTAGATAATAGATATATCATGTGCTTATAGAAAGCAAACTACAGTTTTTGAAATCTTGCTCGATTCTATCCCCTCATCAGTTAGACCATCGTGATAGAAAAGACGCGTACTAGACAGGAAAATGTGACGTCAACGCAGAGCGTCAAATTGTATGATTTTCTTTCATTCACTAAGATAATGATTGGAAAAAAAGAGGAAGTAAAATGAGAAATTTGAAAGAAAGAAAATTGCAGAAGATTTAAAGAAAAAAGAATGGTGCCGTGAAATGACTCTCGCAGCTCAGGGGCTTTAAACAGACTGCTGCAGGTTCTGATGAAGACTATACTCGTGTGCATCGAGTGAAAAAATATGACTGAAAAATAATAACTCTAAAATCTTAACGGAGCTGTCTTCTACCTATACACGATAAATTTCTATGTTGTGTTTTTCACTTTTATATTTAGTCTATAATGACCGTTTGGTATTTTCCCACACTCGTGCTTTCATCCATGATAGGGAGCATGGATATAGGCCGATGTTTGTTGTTGTTGTTGTTGTAAAGATGTACACATGATAAACTATACATTCTAATTAGCTTTTGTTTAACAAAAGCAATGTCGATATGTGTATAAGGGTGAGTAGGTGAAAATATACGTTTTATTCTCTCTCTTTTTTTTTTTTTTTTTGGTCTGATTCCTGCAGATTATGCACGGAAGAAACATGACTTCATTGATCGAGATGGAATGGCACAAGCTTCTTTGCGTATTCATCACAATTTGTCTCAAAGGTACAAATATATATGACAAAGAAATTCCTAGTATAAAGTACCTTAGAGTTGTCAAACTCTTAAAATCTTTCTACTACATTCCAGTTGTCTTGTTACATTGTCGAAGGTAGGAGAGAAAAAGCGCTTAATAGCTCTTTCTTGCTGTTTTGTCTGTATGACCTATTACATAAGTTCTTGCTTAGCCGAGCAGGGAACAAACCACGATGTAATTTTCATAATTTGATTCCCAGTGACTGTAGTACTTAGGAAGCAGATGTTTCGTTTATGATATATTATCAAGTCATAAGCTTCAAATATGTAGTTAGTTTTGTTTCCGCCACCTGCTACTTACAGCAATGGTAGGAAAAGGGGTAGACACACTGTATATAGCATAATAAGAAGTCTATTATCACATGAAAAGGGACTATAAGTATTGAGGTAATTCTGCATTCGTTACGGTTTGTTAACATTTGTTCATTTAATAATGGCATGTTTATGATAATTTGTGAACTGCATTCCTTTTTTTTTTTAATTCATCTTCAATTTATAATGCTTTTGTTCTATTAGATTATCTTAGATTTCATTCAACATTTTAAACTGTGAAACGATTGTTCGGTGTCTATATTTCATTCCTTGCCCTCCGCGTTATTAGTGTCATTTGCAACTTCTGTCGAACGAGTACAGCATGATGCGGGCCTAGATATAACACTTCACTGTTCCTTGGGAAATGCTGGTCTTGCGGAAATGCAGTATTGGAAGTATTCCCCTTCAACAGAGCCCTTGTCTACATGCGTAAATCAAAGCTTCCATGCCCTTGTAACTGAATGGCCGACAGACGGCGTGATTGAATATGGACATCACGTGACCAAGCACTTAAAATCTAAGGTTATCTTGAGAGCTGACTTTGATCTAATACTGGCGAATGTCTCCGAGCATGATGAGGGATGCTACCAATGTGGACAGATTTTGGCTAACAACGATGAAGTCGTCGATGACTGGACAATCCTCACAGTATCGACAAGAGGTGATGTTGGTGAAGTCAATTCAAATCCCCTCCCCTCTTCCTCATAAACACAACTCCAAATTCTCTACCTGTATTGTTGTTACACAGTCATATATGCTACGAGTTTGAGAGTGTGGTAAGACGTGCGCGTGCTTTAAAATAAGAACTGAAAATAGTAGTTAGCATATATCATTGGAATGCAAATCACATATATTAGTCAGGATGTTGTACCAATACAATGGGGGGGGGGGGGGGGTGGTATCATGACAAATATTTTCTTTGGCTCTATACCCTTATTATTTCTTTTCGTCTAAATGCAAGACAGAAATTACCTTTATTGATAAGTCATTTACGTTGTACATAAACACAAGATTTGTTTTATGTCATCAAGTGTTTACTTTCTTTCATTTTGTTTTTGCTGAGTGTATATTTTGCGGTCAGCAATACAACCACCCCCCCAAAAAAAAAACTTTATCAAGTTCATGTTTTAATCAAAATTGTTATGTTTTATATACCATAATGAAGGTAATTTCATTGACTATAAACCTGATAGGTCACTAAAATGGGAGGGTCTAGGGCAATTACCCCCTGGGCAATTACACCGGACCTTTCCCCTGGCCCTAATCCTAATCCTAATCCTGAACCTAATCCTAACCCTGACCCAAACTCCTAACCGTCAACCTAACCCTAACCCTAATCTTTACTTTACTCCAAAATGTAGTCCCCAAATGATAGAGATGTGAAAAAATAAGCGAAGAATGAAGAATATTATGTGAAGTCCAAATTTATATGGCGTTAAATAGACAATATCAACGAAGACATTGAATAAATGCTAAACTTTATTCAAAAAATATAAATTTGAAAATATGTTTTGATTCTTGATTTCTTTCATGAAATACTAAAATTTCTCAATCAAAATAATGAAAAGATAAGAAATGTTGTCCCTTTTGGCATCAAACAAACGACACGTCACCTTTAAGATGCTACACGACATAGTAATTTGGTATCAAAATCTTCTGCCGAAGGTACGTATCAGTAATTTTTTTTTTTTTTTTTTTTTAGTGTAACATTACCAGATGAGACATAAACTGCAATAATGTTTCTTCTTTACTAATGTGTTGCTTCTAAGTGGATGCTGTGTACCCGAGTGTTTTCATTAATGTATAACTTGTGAATTGTACCAACCAAACTCCTATTAGTCAATTGTCGTAACGTTTTGAGTTTTTTTTTTTTTTTCAATCAAGAACACCAAATTCCCGAAACTGTGTATTAATCTGGCATCTACAAATAATGGATAAACATTGGAAGTGTTTTCATGTCACCTTCCCAATGATTTTATCTATTTCAGAAAAACTGCCAGAAGAGGAAAAATCGGGAGCGAATATGACTGCTTTATCAGTGTCTCTGGCAATGATCGTTTGCTGGATTGCGTCGATTGTGGTAGTCGCAATTGTCATCAAAAAGAAAGGTAACCGATATTAAATAGATTACCCATTACAAAACGAAAATGCTTTTAAGGGTATGATAATCCCCCCCCCTCCCGATCTCGGCCATCAGTGGTGCGAACGTGATCAAATTTTGCTCACTCGACACCTACATTGTAAAGTTAAAGATTTTGTCTTATTTTCTTCTTTGATTATAGATTTTAAATATTAATCATTTAATTGTGTAAATCAAGCCATACTTCTTATTTTAGCCATTAAAACATTATATAAAAACACCGAGAGTCTTTTTAAGGTTTTTAATAATTGTTTAGGCATATTTAAACATTATTTTTTTTTCGTCATAAAACCTCCAAAATTCATTTAAATTATTCCATATTCTATTGTTTCTGGATTACGTATGTATTCCTTCTTTTTTTTGTTTTCCTTTTTTATTTCTATCAAAAATTGTCATGGAAATTTTTTCTACCATAATGAGTATGAAAGTAATCGATCATATTGATAGATAGTAGAAATAGTCAGGTTTTATAGAGTTTCAGGTCATAACACTGTTTTCTGCAAAAAATGTATTCAAAATCTCAACATAATGCCCATTTTGCATGGCAGCCATTATAAAATTCCTTCTCAAAAATTATGCGAGATTAAAAAGAAGAGAGTCAAGAAGCCCTACGATTAGGCGTTCTTGCAGCTATGCAGAATCATTGCACGAAACGTGTGTGTATTGGGGTAAACGAAAGCCCACCCCATCCCCTCTTCCAGGACTTTTTTTTAAGATTACACTAAAATTATATTAAAATCTACACTGAGTGAATACCTTAATGAAGATGATATCATTATCATATCATTGAGTCAAGTTTGGTAAGAAATACAACTTACTTTCCAGTTTGGGATTTCATAAATCCATAATTCCAAGGTATTCCTTCAGCAAAACATTGATTTACTCTCTAAAAAAAAAAAAAAAATTGAGTGAAAATATTCACTCTTGAAGGAGTGAATACAAAAAAGAGTGAATTTAGATTAAAATTGGAGTGGATTTCGAGTGACAATGTTCATTTTCACTCATTTTAGAGTGACCTCAGGGATCACTCAAAGATTTTGGAGTGATCCCTGACGTCACTATAAAACGAGTGGAAATGAACATTTTCACTCGAAATTCACTCCAATTTCACTGTAAATTCACTCTTTTTTGTATTCACTCCTTCAAGAGTGAATATTTTCACTCGATTTTTTTTTAGAGAGTATTTTATATTACTTGATTTCTGTTTAATCTATGGTGAATCTAGAAATCCGTGGTACAAAGTTATGCTTTTGTCAGTAACCAGTTTGAAACAGAGGTTATTTTGTAGTTGTGCTTTTAAAATTATCACATTATCATCTCATGAATTATTTCACTATTTTAGGTTCATCAGACAACATGTAACCCCGTAAAAGTTATTAAGTCCTTCTGTCCCTCTGTCAATCTTTGCCGGATAGGCCTACAGTACAAAAAATGGGTCATATTTTACTCATCCATTGTTCAAATTGTCAACATCCTGTGGAAAAGGTGTACTCCTTTTTATAGGAGCGTACATGCACA